>NC_088237.1:11635084-11700084 GCF_036934945.1 Oncorhynchus masou masou | reverse complement strand
GACACAAGTATTAATTTTCACGAAGTCTGCTGCCTCAGTTAGTATGATGGCAATTTTCATATACTCCAGAATGTTATGAAGAGTGATCAGATGAATTGCAATTTATTGCAAAGTCCCTCCTTGCCATGCAAATGAACAGAATCCACAAAAAACATTTTCACTACATTTCAGCCCTGCCACAAAAGGACCAGCTCACATCATGTCAGTGATTCTCTCGTTAACACAGGTGTGAGTGTTGACGAGGACAAGGCTGGAGATCACTCTGTCATGCTGATTGAGTTCGAATAACAGACTGGAAGCTTCAAAAGGAGTGTGGTGCTTGGAATCATTGTTCTTCCTCTGTCAACCATGGTTACCTGCAAGGGAACATGTGCCGTCATCATTGCTTTGCACAAAAAGGGCTTCACAGGCAAGGATATTGCCGCCAGTATGATTGCACTTAAAATCAAACATTTATTGGATCATCAAGAACTTCAAGGAGAGCGGTTCAAATGTTGTGAAGAAGGCTTCAGGCCTCCCAAGAACGTCCAGCATGCGCCAGGACCATCTAAAGTTGATTTAGCTGCGGGATCGGGGAACCACCAGTACAGAGCTTGCTCAGGAATGGCAGCAGGCGTGCATCTGCGCAGGAGTGCAACTGCACGCACAGTGAGGCGAAGACTTTTGGAGGATGGCCTGGTGTCAAGAAGGGCCGCAAAGAAGCCACTTCTCTCCAGGAAAAACATCAGGGACAGACTGATATTCTGCAAAAGGTACAGGGATTGGACTGCTGAGGACTGGGGTAAAGTCATTTTCTCTTATGAATCCCCTTTCCGATTGTTTGGGGCATCCGGAAAAAAGCTTAACCGGAGAAGACAAGGTGAGCGCTACCATTAGTCCTGGGTCATTCCAACAGTAAAGCATCCTGAGACCATTCATGTGTGTGGTTGCTTTTCAACCAAGGGAGTGGGCTCACTTACAATTTTGCCTAAGAACACAGCCATGAATAAAGAATGGTACCAATACATCCTTGAATGACAACTTCTCACAACCACCCAGGAAAAGTTTGGTGACAAACCATGCCTTTTCCAGCATGACAGAGCACCTTGCCATAAGGCAAAAGTGATAACTAAGTTGCTCGGTGAACAAACCATAGATATTTTGGGTCCATGGCCAGGAAACTCCCCAGACCTTAATCCCATTGAGAACTTGTGGTCAATCCTCAAGAGGCGGGTGGACAAACAAAAACCCACAAATTCTGACAAACTCCAAGCATAGATTGTGCAAGAATGGCTGCCATCAGTCAGGATGTGGCCCAGAAGTTAATTGACAGCATGCCAGGTCAGACTGCAGAGGTCTTGAAAAAGAAGGGTCAACACTGCAAATATTGACTCTTTGCATCAACTTCATGTAATTGTCAATAAAAGCCTTTGACACTTATGAAATGCTTGTAATTATTCTTCAGTATTCCATAGTAACATCTGACAAAAATATCTAAAGACACTGAAGCAGCAAACTTTGTGGAAATTAATATTTGTGTCATTCTCCAAACTTTTTGCCAAGACTTTACATCGACTCCTGAGGGTGCCCGAAGTTTCTTGGTGGTGACCGACGCTCACATTGGTATTTCATCCCCCTTACCCCCCCCCCCTCTGTAATTCGAAACCTGAATACCCCATGGCATGATTACTGTTCATGTAACTGTACTGACCTGTGTAGGACCAGTCGATGTCGTCTGTGAATTTCCTCTGGGCCTTGAAGTATGCCTCTGTCAAGGTCACTATAAGAGAAAGGGGGAGAGGGAGCGGAGAGAGAGAGAGGGAGAGAGAAAGGAGATGGGAAAAATAGAGAGAGTTAGAATACGCTTCACTGAGTAAAACATACACACTATGTCACGTGAGACCCCAGCACCTGCTGCATGACACTGTATATGAAGACATGCTTCTTCTCTCATGTCAAAGGACACATCCCGACCACTTAGTTTACCTATAGGGATAGGATTGAGCTGCCATTTGTTGAGTGTCTCTCAAAACTGACTCTCTTCTCAAGGGCAGGGGAGAGAAGGGAATGGTGGAGAGGGGTGAGGCACAGGAGAGAGTGCTGAGGAAGGCGATAAAAGCGAGATAGAGGGAACTTCTCTCTCACTTCTTCTCCCTCGTTCTCTGTAACTGATGAGGGCCGCGTTCCATCCACTTTCTATGCCCGTCACAGTGCTGACTGTTCCAGCCCCTCTCATCCCTCGTCCATGCCTCTCTCATCCAGCAGAGTTCTCTGTAAACCGCTTGGTTAATGGGAACGTGATGAAGGACTGGTCATCTTTATTGACTCACCCAGAAAGATTGCGTTGTTGTCCCCATTCCACATCCACATAGTGATGTAGTGAGCTATCTGCTACAGAGACAGAAGAAGGTAATGGCTATATGTTGATGTGTGGAAACAACACACACACACACACACACACACACACACACACACACACACACACACTGTGGAGGAGATGAGACACATCAGTAGAGTTCAGAAGGTCCAAAGTAATTACTAGAAAGAGACAACCGTTTTGAGAGAGATGAATGGTCGAGAGAAAATGGCTGCTCAATCTGTATGTGTGTGTGTGCCTTTGTGTGTGTATGTGTGTGTGTGTGTGTTTGCTACTGCACAAAGTATACACACATCTACTGCTCTAATTGATCTCTGCCTCCTCCCCTTTGTATATCTCTTTCTCTTTCCCTCCATCTTTCTCCCCAATTTCACTCTCATTACATTATCTCTCTCCATATCTCTCTCTCTCACTCACACACAGAGAGGCTTCGGGTTGTTTTACACTATCAGAGTGTCGCTGTGTAGATCGAAGGAAGGATAAATAAGCATTAGTGGATTTAATCCCACAGATCTTAACAGGATGGAAGCCTAATGATCCGTATCAAAGTCCACTTTAAGAGCACAATACTTTACCGACTGCTGACATTTGCACTACTGTGACAATCTTCCTCCTAACTCCTCGTCTTACCGCCACTCAAACCTCTCCATTCCAAATAGCTCAGTTACCCAGGGGACACGCTCTTTCTGACCTGGTAATGTCCGAGGATAATGGCGCTCTCTGTGCCATGTAGGAAAGGAAACAGATAGCTGGCAGCCGGTGTGTGGTGTGTGTGTGTGTGTGTGTGTGTGACACAGAGAAGGAGCTCCAGAGTATTCCCTGGAATCAGTGTCAGATGACATCCTCTACTTCCCAGGACACCTGCTCTTTCTGACTGCCTGGGCTGCTGTTACTGCTCACCGCTGGTCACTTGTTGTACTGGTTACGGCTTGTTGATTTCCACTGGTTCATGCGGAAAAAATGAACCAAAATCTGTAGCGAGCAAAATTCTAAGTGTTGTTTAGTTCCTCAAAATCGAGTTACTCACGTGGTTCTCACGTGGTATGTCTAATGCTCCATAATAATCCTATTGTTTTAACTGTACTGCAAAAAACTATGACGGACGGGGGGGGGGGGGGATGAAGGGAGAATGTTCATTGTCACCATTGAAGAAACAGTCATTGATATGAATACATACTCTCCATTCTATAGCATACGGGATCTAGTGTAGGTCTTTACCATGTACCGCGGAACTCTGTTTGATGCCACAATACTATCTGTATGCTGTAACTTCTAGAGGGGAATCAGGCCTGGGAAAGGAAAGAGCTGTACTACACACACACACACACACACACACACACACACACACACACACACACACACACACACACACACACACACACACACACACACACACACACACACACACAGCCCCCCCCCCCCCTGTTCCAGGCTCAGTGTCACAGAGAAAACCCAGAGGCAAATTAGATTACGATCCCTCACAGTGAGATATTAAGGAGCCCATTATCAACGCTAGCCACAACCTCTCGGCTCTCTCCCTCCTTCCTGTCCTCCCTCTTTCACTCCTTTTCTCTCCTTCTTTTGGTCCTCATCAGCACTAACGATGGGGCCCGTATACGACCTTATCACCAACGAGTGCGTCACACTCAAGCTGGCCTGGAACCTCCCGGCTTTGCCCTCCTTCTCACTCCTTCTCTCCCTCTCCTCTCTGTCACTATCAGCTCTAATGATGGTGCTCATAAATCTGTCATACAGTCACACTCAAATGTCCCCGTTTCTTTGGTTCAAGGCCGACGTGGTTTCTAACCGTCACTAAGTGAATCAGTTGGACACGGAGTGTTGACCTCTTCTTTTAACCCCAGATCAGATAGACTGAGTGGGCGCCTGCCTGCCATGGTCAGGAACTAAACGTGTATCTGATACAATAGGGTCAGTCATGACAGAAAGGCCAAACCTGAACACTCTGGCCTAGACAGAACATGGAGTCGCTGACCTGGCCTTCTACTAATGAGTGTATAACCATGGATGGATGGATGGATGGATGGATGGTGTGTGTGTGTGTGTGTGTGTGTGTGTGTGTGTGTGTGTGTGTGTGTGTGTGTGTGTGTGTGTGTGTGTGTGTGTGTGTGTGTGTGTGACTGTACTGTACACTGTGTTGCTGTAGCAGAGGAGAGTCTCGCTAGAATGTTAATGAATGGCAGTTTAGTGGACCCCTGAGAGAGATGAAAGCTCAGACTGGAACTAAAAGACAGCAAGGATTCACTTTACTCTGGCTTGGCACTGAACCGCTCAGCCGCCCAACGCATGTGGTTCACTTCACTGTCCCTAGGGACTCTCCGTACAGCCACGGTCATGGTCCCTTTACTGGGGCGTGAAATCACGTATCTGGATCGTACAACACATCCCCCGTCTGTGAGGGGACAGGGGTAATATCACGTACCCGTCTGTGAGGGGACAGGGGTAATATGCTACTCACATTAAACAAGAGGCACTGAGACAGAACGACTGGCACCATCTCTGAGTCTGTGCAGTGAGACGCTTCAAGAGCTTTAGCAGGGCAGAAGGGATTCCACAATGCCAATGGTCATCATTATTCTTTCCTTTGGTCAATACACACTGAGAACATTCTAGAGAGCACCTGTTGGACATGAAGTGAGATATACATACCTCCCCGCCACACCCCATGACATGTTCATGTCACAGATGCTGTGACTGAAAGCCATGTGTGAATGAGTGAATTAGTGGCATGTGTTCTCTCCTAGCAGCTTTTACTTGCAGGTCTTCCACTGGAGTCATACGTGAATCAATGTCATGATGATGTATGTCGGTGTTTGAGAGGGCCTATGGGAATGTGTCGTGGTCCAGCTGTTGCAGTGAGGTCAGAGGACATGTGACATGTGGTAACCGTGGGAACGTGAGACCTAGAAGCCGACTTGTGAAGGTGGTAATATAGGGGAACAGCTGGGGGTTAGAACAACTGTTCAGAACAACTGGACAGTGAAACGACAGTGGAACAAATATCCCTCTTGGGAACAATAAATCTTTTTTTTATTGACATTTCTTCATTGTCCCCAAGAGGGAAATTTGTTCATCCGCCATCAAGTTCACTTGTGCTGCATAGCAATTCGGCCAGTGTTACAGAGTGTTGATTTTTAGTGTAGCATTTCTAGTGTTGATTCAGGTGTTAAATTAACTCTGAAATAATTAAATTAACACTCATTGGTGTAAAAGACCCCCAGTGTTGGTTCAAATAACCAGTGTTAAACCAAAACCACACCCATCATTATCATATTTCCCAGCATGCTGTTTTTTTCATGATCTGTTTTTTGCATATAAATTCATTGATTCATTAATCTTATTCTACTCAAATATAACTAACATAGATGTTTCTAAGCTAATATAATCTGTTACTGAAATGGTTGTTCCAGTTGTCACGTCCTGACCATAGAGAGCCTTTATTTTCCATGGTGGAGTAGGTCAGGGCATGACTGTCTAGTTCACATTTTCTATGTGGGGTTCTAGGTTGTTTTTTCTATGTTGGAGGTTTGGTGTGATTCCTAATTAGAGGCAGCTGGCTATTGTTGTCTCTAATTGGGGATCATACTTAAGTAGCATTTTTTCCACCTGTGGGTTATGGGATATTGTTTATGTTTTGAGTTAGTTCAGGTAGCATCTCGTTAGTCACGGTTCGTTGTTTGTTTCTTTATTTGTTTTGTTCTAGGTTTTTCACTTTAATAAATGATGTAGAAACCATATCGCGCTGCAGCTTGGTCCGATCATTATTACGACGAATGTGACACCAGTTTAGATAATTGATGTAGTCTTGTATCTTAGCCTTCCCAACCCAGCAGTCATTCTTAATGCAGGTTGTGTGTGAATAAAGTTCAAAATGTTGCATATCCCCACTCTGGCTGGATTCCAATAGGAATACACATCACTTTACACAAGCAAGCATAATGTGACTTGCAGGCCTGATGTAGCCTGTAAACCATGAGTTCCAGGCCACAGCATTAGGGTAAAACTAGCCCTGTGTTGCAGTGTGTTAAAGAATTGACATAAACATATTTGCTGAGGGTCTCACTTGGTGAAGGCCACAGGACTGAACATGGATGAATGCAACAACCATGTCTCAACCAAAAAACCAAGGCTTTATACTAAGCAGCGAGTTAATTTAACACTGAAAAGTGTCGACCGGTATAGACGCTGGACCAGTGTTCAATTTAACACTTTCGCTTTTGATTTAACACTGGATAATTTTCTGTCTGGTTTAACTGCACCTTATGTTGAGAACAACTGAGTTTTTAACCAGAGTCATAAGTGCTAAAATGGCTCTGAGATTAAGACACTGGACAGAGCTGTCCTGTTCTCAGTGATAGGCCTGTGGAAGGTCTGCTCATGCATCATGGGAGTTTGTCTGTGACATTCCATTTCTGTGACAGATTCTGTGCCTCTGCGACTATTCCTCCCCTGATTCTGCTGCATCCGTTGACAGAAATGAGTGTGTGCTGTGCGTCGCACTCAAGAAGAGCCCATCAATCTCCCCTATGGTCCTGCACTCTGAAGGCTGTGTCAAGGTAGATTTTCTCCAAATTCTGTTTCATGAGATTAAGTTTAATGCCGATGGAGATGTCTCCTCCACAAAACTCTCCATGAAACACAGCATTTGTGAACAAACAACCCATGAAAAAGCCTGTTATTAATGTGAGCCCTCGAGCCAGGGAGTTTCCTGGTGAGGGATGGCCTGAAATAATAAACACAAAGTTTCAGATCCTTCCTCCCAAGAAGAACTCATAAATAAATCAGGCACAGAGAGAGACACCCCTGGGGAGGGGGGAGAACACAGAGAGCTGGAGAAAACAGATGAACAGAGAGCTTCATAACGCAGAGCCAGTATTTTAGAGCCAGGTACAGTCACTGTACTTACTGTAGTCAGCCCCACTGGGGTTGTGTGGTTGATGATGACATAAATGCTCAGTCCCACTTTGAAGTCATGACTGTGTGTACACTGGTAGAGTGTTTATTTGTTACTTGGGTACGTAGGATTGTGTCCATGTGAGTTAGTGGGGATGGTGTGTGTATGTTTTCGTGTGTGTGTGCGTGTGCGTGTGTATGCTAGAACCAGTCGATTCTCCCACTCTGAGTGCATTGAAATGCACCGTGTTCATCTGCTCAGCATCACTGCACTGAGCTATATAAGCATCTCAATAGTCTAATGTGGCTTCCTGGAGGAAAGGAGACGAGAAGGGGAAGTGACAGACAGTATTGAGATGCATCACAGGTTTCCCATCAGTTCCATCAGTATGCTGGAAGCATCAGCACTGGACTCCTTGACAACCGTATAATGTCTTGTGGCGTCTGGCCACCCTGATTTCCACACTGACATCCTCTGCTGCCTCCCCCATCGCCATGGACACACACTCCCCTATCTTTCACTTCCCCCCCCTCCCCCAACCCACCCACCCACCCACCCAACCACCTTTCACTCGAGGTTCCCCTCCATCTTTCACTGCAGTCTGCAGCCCCTCTCCCACCGGCTTTCCCTGGGTTCCACCAGCCTCAGTCATCTCATTCCCCCAGACCCACTATCTCCCACTGCCTCTTATTAAAGTCTCCTTTAAACAACACTGTCCTTTGTGACAGACGGCCCAGCCACAGACAAGCCTTGCTCTTGTCAGGCATCCTTGATGCTGGCCTTCTAGGCAGAGCTCCTCTGTCCAGTGTCTGTGTTCTTTTGCCCATCTTAATATTTTCTTTTTATTGGCCAGTCTGATATATGGCTTTTTCTTTGCAACTCTGCCTAGAAGGCCAGCATCCCGGAGTCGCCTCTTCACTGTTGATGTTGAGACTGATGTTTTGCGGGTACTATTTAATGAAGCTGCCAGGTGATAACTTGTGAGGCATCTGTTCCTCAAACTAGAAACTCTAACATACTTGTCCTCTTGCTCAGTTGTGCACCGGGGCCTCCCACTCCTCTTTCTATTCTGGTTAGGGCCAGTTTGCGCTGTTCTGCGAAGGGAGTAGTACACAGTGTTGTATGAAATCTTCAGTTTCTTGCCAATTTCTCGCATGGAATAGCCTTCATTTCTCAGAACAAGTATAGACTGACGAGTTTCAGAAGAAAGGTCTTTGTTTCTGGCCTTTTTGAGCCTGTAATTGAACCGTGAAATGCTGATGCTCTAGATACTCAACTAGAATAAAGAAGGCCAGTTTTATTGTTTCTTTAATCAGAACAACAGTTTTCAGCTGTGCTAACATAATTGCAATATATATGTAAACTTGGATTAGCTAACACAACGTGTCATTGGAACACAGGAGTGATAGTTGCTGATAATGTGCCTCTGTACGCCTATGTAGATATTCCATTAAAGATCAGCTGTTTCCAGCTACAATAGTCATTTACAACATTAACAATGTCTACACTGTATTTCTGATCAATTTGATATTATTTTAATGGACAATTTTTTTTGCTTTTCTTTCAAAAACAAGGACATTTGTAAGTGACCCCAAACTTTTGAACGGTAGTGTACATTTTCTAAACTAATCCAATCAGATTTATTGGAATTAAAATCCCAACTGTTACATATCCTAACTATGTCTGGATTCCAATTGAAATTACACATCCCTTTGCAAGCCAGTAAAATGTGACTTGCAGGCCTGATGTTGTCACGTTCTGACCTTAGTTCCTTTGTTTTGTCTTTTGTTTTAGCATGGTCAGGGCGTGAGTTGGGTGGGTTGTCTATGTTAGTTTTTCTATGATTTTCGATTGTGATAATTTTGACCCCATGGGGTGAGATCTTGCGTGGAGCCCCAGATCAAGGGAGATTATCAGTGGTCTTGTGTCTTCCATTTCCTAATAATTGCTCCCACAGTTGATTTCTTCAAACCAAGCTGCTTACCTATTGCAGATTCAGTCTTCCCAGCCTGGTGCAGGTCTACAATTTTGTTTCTGGTGTCCTTTGACAGCTCTTTGGTCTTGGCCATAGTGGAGTTTGGAGTGTGACTGTTTGAGGTTGTGGACAGGTGTCTTTTATACTGATAACAAGTTCAAATGGGTGCAATTAATACAGGTAACGAGTGGAGGACAGAGGAGCCTCTTAAAGAAGAAGTTACAGGTCTGTGAGAGCCAGACATCTTACTTGTTTGTAGGTGACCAAATACTTATTTTCCACCATAATTTGCAAATAAATTCATTAAAAATCCTACAATGTGATTTTCTGGATTTTTTTTCTCATTTTGTCTGTCATAGTTGAAGTGTACCTATGATGAAAATTACAGGACTCTCTCAACTTTTTAAGTGGGAGAACTTGCACGATTGGTGGCTAACTAAATACTTTTTTGCCCCACTGTAGTTGTTTTAGACACCCAAAGAGAGACACATAAGATGGCTTTCGGAAATATTTTTAACAAGATTCGTACTTCCATGAAGACTTTTGTTGTGCTAGCAGCACAGAGGGACAGAGCGGCTCTGTTCTGAGTAGCAGCGTAACGGTCCGTCCGGTTCTACAGTTCTAATCGCATTTTACACACGGAGCGCTATGGGAACACGACACACACTGGCCCTCAACAGTGGTAAAGTGGTGTGAGTGCGTGTCTGTGTGTGCGTGTGCATCCATGCGTCCGTGTCTGAGAGAGACATGGGAGGGGAAAACAGATGATGTGGGACAAATCACAGGTTCCAAATCAGCTCTAAATCTTCTGTTGTTATGACAGGGCTAGATCATAACTTCAGATATGTGTGCCTCGGGCGAACTGCGTAGCTAACTCGAGTTTCCACCCATACATTAGACTGAACATATTCACGCTGTCTAGTGCGCAAGCAGTTCCCCCAGATCATCTCGTTCGAGTAATTTACCATAGTACATGTTACCATGACTACTGTTGACATCCTCTATTAGATTGCATGGTCTGATGAAACACCCTGTACTGGTGAATTATAATGACGGAGAAGCAGAAGAGAGAGTGAACACGGAGAGGGACAAGAGAGACTCAGCATGAGCACTTCGGGGGTGCAACGTCCCCCATGGATTCTGTCACGGGAGAAAGGCCTGCCTACAGAAACATGGTACGTGAAGTGAGATCCTGCCTCTATGTTTGTTTCCATGAACACCCACACACCCACTCACACTCCCGTCTCTGGAGACAGACACACGGGGCTAATCAGAGAGCTGTACAGCCGATAAGACCGACATTCATCTGTCTCTCTCCTCGGATCCAAACCGCCGACGTTGAAATCAGAAGAGGAGACAAGCCATACCAGTGATTCGTTGACATTTAACTCTAGACGAAACTCATTTAACATTTGAGAGCAACGGCCGAGATAGAAAACAAATCGAATCAGATAGAGAGAGACGGAGAGAGGTCCCGTGGAAGTCTTTTTTACAAACGTTAAGAGACATGGATCATTTGATCGTCCAGGGGGAGAGGGGTCTCTCTCTCTCTCTCTCTCTCTCTCTCTCTCCACATGACGTACGTAGCATTAGGATGACATAACTACACCGTGGGACTAATGACCAGATGTGGTGGATCACAGGACGTCATAAAGCACCCAGGGGTGAACCAGTCAAACCTTGACGGCTAATAGACAGCCTCTCTGCTACGCATCATCTGCATGTGTCACAGGTCTCTTTAGGCGACGTCGCTTTGATAAGGAACATGATTTACAGAGCTGGGGGGAAAAAGAGCTCTGAAAGGGTTCTGGGTTCTAAACGGAACCGTTCATGTGAAGAAGACCTTTTGGGTTCTATGGCATCAGGTGTATGATTGTCCTCATTCACAGGTCATGTTGCTTTGTTAAGACAAATTGCTCCTATTATAAATAGTATCATAATACCCCGTTAATAAAGGTTGTATTAGCAGTAATTATTTATGAGCATGGTTGGACGTAATGATTTTAAACCAGGTTGCAGTTCAATTGGTTACAGGTTTGACCCAGACACATTTTGCGTCCGCAACACTAGCAGGTGTCTCTTCAGTAGAAGACTCCTATTCTATTTTTAATAGTCCTTCTGGCTTTTCATTGTGTTTCATTATCTAGTGCTCTGGTCTAGGGCTTTGTTTTCTTTATTCCATGTACATTCTGTCAAGGTTCAAAGGAAACTGCAGTGGACATGCTGCCAAATGCCAATTAACTATACACCGTGGGTTTAGAGAAGAGTAAACGAGCCTAATTAATGATGCTGGATCCCATAACAGCACTCACCCAGGCTCACCCACCTTCACCACATCCACATAGGGTAGTTACACTTGCAAACACCGTATAGAGAGTTTTTCTATTGTGTTATTGACTGTACGTTTGTTAATCCCATGTGAAACTCTGTGTTGTTGTTTTTTGTTCGCACTGCTTTGCTTTATCTTGGCCAGGTCGCCGTTGTAAATGAGAACTTGTTCTCAACTGGCCTTCCTGGTTAAATAAAGGTCGTCATATAAAGAGATGACACTGCAACTGTTACAGTCACACACATGCTGCTGCTGGTACAGCTCATTATTAAAGAGAGCATCAACAATCTGTTCATGTCTGCCAAGAGATACCATTATATTATATTAAACTCTGTAGGTTTGATTGACCAGCAAATAAGAACCCAACACAAACTTATGAATATTATATGAATCCTATACATTTAAATGGCCAAATTTGGATGTAATCTGATGTCATTAGCTTAATTTCTCAGAGATAAAATAATATTTCAACAAAATAATGTTGCAGGAATGGTAATCGTATCTCTTTCTAACTACAGAAACCATTTCAAAACAATCTGATACGGTGGGTGTTGAAATGCTTGTGCTTTTTGAGGTGGAACGACACTCTTGCCCTGCCCATAGATGGTGTTACAACCATCTCATTTAGATACATAATAGGGCAACATGATCCACAATGATCCACTGATCAGCATCAGTGTTAGGATTAGATCTTCTCTGATGGTAGAACTAACAGACTCTGTGTGCTCTCAGAGCCTGGCACGTACACTAACTCTGTCCCTGCCCACCCAGCCAAGAGAAATAAAGAGAGCCTGCCCTATAGCGCTCTTGGCTCTGCTCAATGGGTATTATGTTTTCTTTATTCCATGTACATTCTGTCAAGGTTCAAAGGAAACTGGGGAGGCAGTGTAGCCTAGTGGTTAGAGCATTGGACTAGTAACCGAAAGTTTGCAAGTTCAAATCCCCGAGCTGACAAGGTACAAAATCTGTTGTTCTGCCCCTGAACAGGCAGTTAACCCACTCTTCCTAGGCTGTCATTGAAAATAAGAATTTGTTCTTAACTGACTTGCCTAGTTAAATAAAGGAATGTCATTACCACGCTACTGCTTATGAACTCTCCCAGGGCTCTGCTGATCAGGGTTGGGGTCAGTTCTGTTTTCAATTCAGTCGATCATCCATTGCTTTCTGTGAGGATTGTTCCACTTTCTGAACCGGTCCGACTGAATTGAAAACTAACCCTAGACATGCCCACCACCCGTGGCCAAAACTTGACCCTGACACTGGCACACACCACAGCTGTTACTTTACAATGAGTTTCTAATGTACTGTTCTGCACTGTTCATATCTAGGCTAATTACCGTAATCTAGTCTACAGTAAATATATATGTATATATCTTCTTTCTTTCTCTTTTTACATATGGCATGGTGTGAATGTGTTGATTGTATCCAAACAGTCAAATTGGTGATAGTCTTACATGCAGATGGATGTGTCTATTTGTGAGACACAGGATGAGTGTCTTATGCTGTGTGTGTGTGTGTGTGTGTGTGTGTGTGTGTGTGTGTGTGTGTGTGTGTGTGTGTGTGTGTGTGTGTGTGTGTGTGTGTGTGTGTGTGTGTGTGTCTGTAGCCAACTCCTGTATGGTGGCCTGGCATATTGAGGAACAGATGGCTTAGAGATGTGCTCCCTCCTTCTTTTCCCTCCAAATAATTTCCCCCATAATTCCCAATTCCCATAAAACCCCACAGCAAAACTGTCCATCTCTTAGATGCTTCTTTTAGATCACAGATAATGACTCAGCTAAGGGATTAGAAGAAACGGAAAAAGCAGATGGCAGATATCAAATCTCTCAAAAGCACTTCCTCTTTCTATTCCATCTAATCTTTGACCAGAAAACCATCCACGAAACCGACCCTATTGTCAGTGTTCATGCCAGGGAAATAGTAGATAGAGGAGACAAACCTTTTAAAGGATCAATACTATGGCTTTCAACATCAAGTTAAAGGCTCTCAATGGCATGTCCAAATGCCCTCAGAAACCCTCTATTAACAGCCTACAAATGAGTCCTCTTGAAATATCAAGTGAAATGCTTCTATCAAAATGAAGAAAGTTCTCCAAATGTTAAAAGTCTCTTCATGATAAATCAACAGTGTAATTTCTCCAAATAGTTCTGAGACGTGTCAGGTGGAGTGGCATTTGGGATGCACATTTTCAATTCACCATGGTCCCTGGCTTTATTTGTTTGCTGGTGTCAAATATGTCACCGTTGAGTGAATGCACAACAGCATCAAATATAGAGACAACATTAGCCAGTTACTGACATGGCTGTGCACACTCCAGCAAAAACCGCTGATAATGCGTATCACACATAAATCATTGCACTTATCAAAATCTATAAATATTATTCTTCCTTACCTATCTGGCAGAAAACCAGGAGCTGCGCAATGGAAATCAGCACCCTGGATACAGTCAGTTCCATAGTCTCTAATTCAGCGGCAAACTGAATTTTAAACGCAAAAAAAATTATTGTAGCAAAACAATCTGAATTTCTGGCGCGGGCGCTAAGATGCTACACTCGCTTCATATCGCCAATTTCGGCGCTCCGGTCCTCCTGCCTCTCTTCCCTCCCTGTCTTTCGCTCTCTGCTTGGAGGAAACGGAGTGGCACCACTCTCTCATGTACAACACTGGCTGGGTATGGAGAGGGGGATTTGGTATGCGCGCCGCCCACTACTCACACAGGCGCAGCGGGAGGGAAAAACTGATGGTTGAACATGCTCTCTGAATGGTGATATGAAATGGCTACTGGCTGGCGAGCGATAAAGGGAAACGTGTATATTCAGAAGGCAAAACTTTTATTTTTGTGAGCTCACAAAGACGAAATGCCAATTTAGTGCCTAATGCAACTACACTAAGAAGTTGTGATTTAAATGAAAATAGAGCCAATCAGCATAATTGCATGATGGATAAGTAAAGCCAGGATAGTGTCTAAGGGTCTCTACTATAACAGCTAGGAGATGAGTAGGGCTGTTTCATCATTTACCAATAATAAGGGCCTACGACTATGCCACCCATCATCTGAATAAACCTTTGTGAAATTGTTGTTCACAAACACTTCAATATTCAATATTAGGAATCCAGATCTCAAGTCTCATTATATTTCTCCTCTGCAGAATATGAAGCTGGGGGTTGGATATTGGCTTGGCCCCATGTGAAACCTCTATTACTGTTTCTCCTATTATATGGTGCTGGGCAACATGGACTTACAGTCACAACGAAGGCTCACGTTCTCCTTGGCTGACGCGAGTAAAACATTTAAACATGTTAACCCTCGCAAGGCTGCCGGCCGAGACGTCATCCCGAGCCGCGTTCTCAGAGCATGCGCAGACCAGCTGGCTGGTGTGTTTACGGACATATTCAATCTCTCCCTATCCCAGTCTGTTGTTCCCACTTAAAGATTTCTCCTGTACCCAAGGAATCGAAGGTAACTAAACTAATGACTATTGCTTCGTAGCACTCACTTCTATCATGAGGTGTTTTGAGAGGCTTAGTGAAGGATATATCACCACCATCTTACCTGACACCCTAGACCCACTACAATTTGCGTACTGCCTCCATCCACGGATAACACAATCGCTATCACACTGCACACTACCCTATCCCATCTGGACAAGAGGAAGACCTATGTAAGAATGCTGTTCATTGACTACAGCTCAGCCTTCAGGACCATAGTGCTCTCCAAGGTCATCACTATGGTCGGGGCCCTGGATCTGAACCCCATCCTGTGCAACTGGGTCATGGACTACCTGACGGGCCGACCCCAGGTGGTGAATGTAGGCAACAACACCTCCACCACGCTGGTTCTCAACACGGGGGCCCCAACAAGGGTGTGTTGACCTGTACTCCCTGTTCACCCATGACAACTCAATCATCAAGTTTGCTGATGACACAACAGTGGTAGGTCTGATTACCAACAATGAAGAGACAGCCTATAGCAGGGTCCCTCAACTGGCCGGAGAAATAGGCCCGCTGTCACACACTGATCTGTTTCACCTGCCTTTGTGCTCGTCTCCACCCCCCTCCAGGTGTCGCCCATCTTCCCCATTATCCCCTGTGTATTTATTCCTGTGCTCTCTGTCTGTTGCCAGTTCATTTTGTTCATCAACCCTCCCAGGGTTTTCCCCCTTGCTCCTGTCTGTTTCTAGTTTCCCCGGGATGACAATTCTGCCTGCCCTGACCCTGACTGCCGTTCTGTACCGTGTCACACCACCCTGGATTATTGACCTCTGCCTGCCCTGACCCCGAGACTGCCTGCCGTTCTGTACCTTTTGGACTCTGTTCTGGATTACTGACCTCTGCTTGCCCTTGACCTGTCGTTTTGTCTGCCTCCTGTTCTCGCAATAAACCTTTGTTACTTTGACATTGTCTGCATGTGGGTCTGCCCTGAAACATGATACCTGTGGCTGAATCTAGTTGATGATCCCTGGCCTACAGGAGGGAGGAGGTGAGGGCCCTGGCGGAGTGGTGGCAGGAAAATTACCTCTCCCTCAACGCCAACAAAACAAAGGAGGCTGCAGTGGAGAGAATTGAAGAAGGCGCCGCAGTGGAGATGGTGAAAAGCTTCATGTTCCTCAGCACTGACAACCTGCAATGGTCCAGCGTCAACTGCTCTGTCCGCAACCGCAGGGCACTTTAATAATGTTTACATACGGTTTTACCCACTTCATATGTATATACTGTATTCTAGTCAAGGCTGATCCTTCATAGAGTTGAAGTCGGACGTTTACATACAACAGCAAAGGACCTTGTGAAGATGCTGGAGTAAACAGGTACAAAAGTATCTATAACCACAGTAAAACGAGTCCTATATATCGAAATAACCTGAAAGGCCGCTCAGCAAGGAAGAAGCCACTGCTCCAAAACCTCCATTAAAAAGCCAGACTACGGTTTGCAACTGCACATGGGGACAAAGATCGTACATTTTGGAGAAATGTCCTCTGGTCTGATGAAACAAAAATAGAACTGTTTGGCCATAATGCCCATCATTATGTTTGGAGGAAAAGGGCGAGGCTTGCAGGCCGAAGAACACCATCCCAACTGTGAAGCACGGGGGTAGCAGCATCATGTTGTGGGGGTGCTTTGCTGCAGTAGGGACTGGTGCACTTCACAAAATAGATGGCATCATGAGGTAGGAAAATTATGTGGATATATTGAAGCAACATCTCAAGGCATCAGTCAGGAAGTTAAAGCTTTGTCACAAATGGGTCTTCCAAATGGACAATGACCCCAAGCATACTTCCAAAGTTGTGGCAAAATGGCTTAAGGACAACAAAGTCAAGGTATTGGAGTGGCCATCACAAAGCCCTGTCCTCAATCCTATATAAAATGTGTGCGAGCAAGGAGGCCTACAAACCTGACTCAGTTACACCAGCTCTGTCAGGAGGAATGGGCCAAAATCCACCCAACTTATTGTGGGAAGCTTGTGGAAGGCTACCCGAAACATTTGACCTAAGTTAAACAATTTAAAGGCAATGCTACCATATACTAAATGAGTGTATGTAAACTTCTGACCCACTGGGAATGTGATGAAAGAAATAACATCTGAAATAAATCATTCTCTCTACTATAATTCTGACATTTCACATTCGTAAAATAAAGTGGTGATCCTTACTGACCGAAGACAGGGAATTTTTACTAAGATTAAATGTCAGGAATTGTGAAAAACGGAGTTCAAATGTATTTGGCTAAGGTGTATGTAAACTTCCGATTTCAACTGTAATGACTGCTGTACACACCTTTGCTATTCATTTCCTGTCCATACTGTATATATATATTTATATTATGGACTCAACATTGTTCATTATGATATTTCTTAATTTCTTATTTGAATTTTGGGGATTTGTGTGTATTGTTTTATATTGTTAGGTATTACGGCACTGTTGGAGCTAGAAACATAAGCATTTCGATGCACCTGCGATCGCATCGGGAAAATATGTGGACACAACAAATTACATTTGATTTGATTTAGATGTTTGGTCGACTGAGGAGGTTTGGCCGAGAGCCTCTTCTCACAATGTGCACCCTTGGGTACTTCCACTCTAATCCGGAGGCAGGACTTAAACACACAATAACATGCTCCTCCACGGCTCCCTCTTGTTTTCCCCTTGCATAACTTAACATCATTTAACAGGGGATTATCTTTAATTTATGCAGGAAGGAAATGCATTTCACTTGTTGCACCACATTTTGTTCAGGGTGCTCAATACAATGTTTTGCTTCTTGAGTTCCGCTGCTCTGTTTGTGCACTTGTGTGTGTGTGTGTGTGCCTTTGTGTGTGTGTGTGTGCCTTTTTTGTGCGCCTTTGTGTGAGTGCGTGCGTGCGTGTGTGTGTGCCTTTGTGTGTGTGTGCGCCTTTGTGTGTGTGTGTGTGTTTTTGTGTGCCTTTGTGTGTGTGTGTGTGTGTGTGTGTGTGTGTGTGTGTGTGTGTGTGTGTGTGTGTGTGTGTGTGTGTGTGTGTGTGTGTGTGTGTGTGTGTGTGTGCATCTGTGCTTGGCTTGTGAGTGAACCTGTGGCTTTGTGGAAGCAGCCTGTTGCTAGTTAAGACTTTCTGTTTGGCAGAGAGGAGAGTAGAGCAACAAGAGTTAGCTTCCAGGCAGGTCAGTTTAGTCCTTCCTCTCACTGCATAGGGAGAGAATAGCAGTGAAATAACAGATAGCAAAAAAGACAACATTCTGTGTTGATGGAGAATAAAGTTGTATTGTATATGAGACCCTCAAAGACACAGGTGCTACAGCGGCAGGGAGTATAGACCGTATAAAATGCACGAGAGAGATCACATCCTGGATCCTTAACAAACCAACCCTGAACAAGGCAGTTAACTCATTGTTCCCTGGTAGGCCGTCATTGGAAATAAGAATTTGTTCTGAACTGACTTGCCTAGTTAAAAAAAAATGTAAATGACGATAGGTACGGGACAGTAATGTGTCGGATTGTCAACAGAAGCCATTACTGCAAAAATGGAGATAGGGAGGAGGACCAGAGCTATTGGTCAATGAATAGTCTCCCCCATCAGCCCTTTGCGGGGCTAATCGATTTAAGAACACATAAAGGACTTAGTAGAAGTGCATCAATAAAGGGAGTGGATGTGGGATAAGGACCCATTACCGTGTAAATCTTTGGCTACTGGTAAACACAGCATTGTTACGACCAGAGAAAGCTCTATTTTGCAGCCAAGTGTTTGGTTACTTCTGGGGGAGTGACTGTATTCGGTGGCTGGCGTCGGGAGTCAGTCTGGGTGAGAAGGGCCCTGGGATGGGATCCGTGACTGAGGGAATATAAAACACACAGGCCAGTGTTAGGGAGAGGACAATGGTAGAACACCGCTATCTCCCTAGCTGACCTCACCGCAACTGCTATACAGAAACCTGTGGTAAACAAACACACAAACCATGGGAGAGGAAGAGGGACACAAACAGCCAGACTAACATAAGACTGTTTGTCAATGATGAGGAATTCCCCCTGGATTTGACCAGCCTAGGCGTCGGTGGTTTCTTGTTTAGCTACTAAGAGTATTCTGCTAATCAATGCCAAGCCTTCAGTAAAGCACAGCATCATATCTTCCCGACAGTATGCATGCAGTGCTTCTTCCTGTTACACACATTAGTAGTAAAAGTACCCAGACTAGAATTTGACACCATCCTGTTGGGTCTTTTTAGTGTCCTCTGTCTGTAACACATGCTTCCCATGGTATCTTCCTCTCTTCATCCGCCTTCATGGCCTCTAAGAAAACCGGAATCTTCTCTCTCCTTGCTGATGTGGCTTCCTTAACTGCCTCAGCCCTGTTTCCATGACACCCTGGTAGGTTGTAGCCGAATGTCAACATTATTGACAGCCAACTGTCGTGCCTGAAATTCAATATTCCAGACACCCCGTTGCATAACCCCAATGGATCGATGCCTGTCTCAGCCACTCACAGCTAGGTGTGTGTGCTAGCCGGCAACAGCACACACCCCTCGCTGTCAACCCATTGTACGTGGCGGCACACGCACACACATAAACACACACACACACCCCTGTCTGTCTTCTCTGTCTGTGGCTGTGCTGCTCACGGCAACATCCTCTCAGGCGATGCTGTTTTTGATTGAGTTATGTAACCTTGCCAAATAGCTCGATTACAGTATTTTCAACTACAGGACAAGTCAATACAGCTTTCATGCTATACTCCGTCAACGCTCTAACTAAAGGAGGCAGGAGGGAGCACGACATCTCTACAAAACCCTCTAAAAGCCCCCACAGACTCAGTCTGTTTCCTGTCACGGGCCTCAACCACCCTTCAGTTAGTCATACAGCAGAGAGATGTCTGACTGAGAAAAGACATTTACCTCACGGTGACAGTCCAGTCCCTCTGTGCGGGTCTTTGGCCTCCTCTACAGCTCCCTGGGTGGAACAGAGAGCTGGCAGAGGCCAGAGACGACAGCAGTGGGACAGGCAGCCACAGAGACAGCAGCCAGAGTGGAGCAGTTGTCTGTGAATCAGCAGCAGCAGAAGCAAACACAGAGCTCCTTCAGTCGACCTCAAAGGCCCTCGTGTGGCATTCCAGCCAGTCCCTCTCATGTGACATCAGGCTTCCCTGAGCCCAGAGAGAGGAGAGCGGTGCGTGGCAGGGCTTTCATCTGGACCACAGAACCAGAGTCAAAGAGTAGCAAGGCAGTACTAGTCAACCCTCCTGTCTCCACCTCCCTCTAGGGATAAAACAAAGACCGGAGACAACCAGACCCCTGGTCCACTAACACAGAAAGAACACACACACACACACACACACACACACACACACACACACACACACACACACACACACACACACACACACACACACACACACACACACACAGAGGCACGTATGCATGAACACATTTTCACATAAAACTGAGAGAGGAGCCAAGCCTGTGGCGTTCTTTATCAAGAGGCAGCAGGAGATGCAGAGGCCTCTCATATGATGAGCTATCAATCCTATTTCCCTGCTCTTCTGGTGGTCCAGAGCCTGGTAAAAACTTGAACCTTTAAGCTTGACATGTTCAGTGATATGCATATGGACTTACTCTAGTGTTTGCTCAGTCCTAACGCTGTATGAAAGCCAATAGTCAATCAGCTGGAGGCCCAGGGTTTCCTAGCAACGGGCTAATAGAAGGGTAAGGTTATGTCAAACCAGTATGACCCTCACACAGCTGCAGAACAGGCAAGAACACTGCAATATCCCACAACAATTTGCTGAAGAGCTAGACCAACACTTACAGCCTGAACTTTGACATGAAGATATATTGTGATGAGGAGGAATGCATAGCCTTTCTATAATCTTGATTCTTCTTAATTCCTAAGACATTAAAGCCATTCTGTTCTAGTGCCGTGCGTTATTAATGGCATACTGTAGTATTCAGCTATTCTCTTTTTTAAAGCAGCTCTCCTTTTTTCTTCAGGTGTCACATCTCACAAAGGACTTCCTGGGAACTCACAGTGAGCCTCTGATTCGATGACATTAGGCTTCCCTGAGCCCAGAGAGAGGAGAGCGGTGCGTGGCAGGGCTTTCATCTGGACCACAGAACCAGAGTCAAAGAGTAGCAAGGCAGTACTAGTCAACCCTCCTGTCTCCACCTCCCTCTAGGGATAAAACAAAGACCGGAGACAACCAGACCCCTGGTCCACTAACACAGAAAGAACACACACACACACACACACACACACACACACACACACACACACACACACACACACACACACACACACACACACACACACACACACAGAGGCACGTATGCATGAACACATTTTCACATAAAACTGAGAGAGGAGCCAAGCCTGTGGCGTTCTTTATCAAGAGGCAGCAGGAGATGCAGAGGCCTCTCATATGATGAGCTATCAATCCTATTTCCCTGCTCTTCTGGTGGTCCAGAGCCTGGTAAAAACTTGAACCTTTAAGCTTGACATGTTCAGTGATATGCATATGGACTTACTCTAGTGTTTGCTCAGTCCTAACGCTGTATGAAAGCCAATAGTCAATCAGCTGGAGGCCCAGGGTTTCCTAGCAACGGGCTAATAGAAGGGTAAGGTTATGTCAAACCAGTATGACCCTCACACAGCTGCAGAACAGGCAAGAACACTGCAATATCCCACAACAATTTGCTGAAGAGCTAGACCAACACTTACAGCCTGAACTTTGACATGAAGATATATTGTGATGAGGAGGAATGCATAGCCTTTCTATAATCTTGATTCTTCTTAATTCCTAAGACATTAAAGCCATTCTGTTCTAGTGCCGTGCGTTATTAATGGCATACTGTAGTATTCAGCTATTCTCTTTTTTAAAGCAGCTCTCCTTTTTTCTTCAGGTGTCACATCTCACAAAGGACTTCCTGGGAACTCACAGTGAGCCTCTGATTCGATGACATTCCTCTCCACAATAGCCCTTTGAGTATCTCTTATACCCTGGCTAAGAGTTGCATGCAAGGTTTAGAGCTACTAACTTACATGAAGCTCTTACAGCAACGGTCAGAGAGTGTGTGTGTGTGTGTGTGTGTGTGTGTGTGTGTGTGTGTGTGTGTGTGTGTGTGTGTGTGTGTGTGTGTGTGTGTGTGTGTGTGTGTGTGTGTGTGTGTGTGTGCCGTTTGGCCCTGCTTGCCATTTTGCATATGCCTTATTTCTTGGATGTTTTCAGTTCTTACAGTTACTGATCAAGAGAGAAGGCAGAACCGACAACAAAGCAGGAGCTGCAGAATAAATGTTCTGCAGGAATTAGATGTTTTGCTGCTGGGTGATTCTGCAATCACATTGTGGTCTCTAATATGTTTTGATAATTTTAGTGAGTTGAGAGTTTACTTCAGTGTGTGGGATTGCAGCCTTCCTCAGTCTGACACCCTGAAATGGATTGTTGCTGGGCTCCATGGAAACAGGGCACCAGGCAGGCCTATTATATCCACTCTCAGAGCAGGGGCAGTGTTCCGTAAAAGCACCCGTGTGCCTCCTCCCTCCCTCCTCCCCTCATCCTTTATTCTGTCAGTTCCCATCCATGAAAGACTGACCAACTGCACATTGCCCTAAATTAATTGTTTTCCATATGACCTGCAGTGGCCCACAGTGTTGTCTTTGATTTGACAATACTGTCGAACCTGGAGGGCCAATGTAACTTCAGGCACAGAATCAATCAATCAAATGCATTTTTCTAAAGCCCTTTTTACATCAGCAGACACCCAGCCTAAAACCCCAAAGGGCAATCAATGCAGAGGCAGAAGCACAGTGGAAAATATCAGTAGAGGAACGTAGGAAGAAACCTAGAGAGGAACCAGGCCCCCGAGGGGTGGCCAGTCCTCTGGCTGTACCAGGTCGGTTTAAGATTTAAGAGTGCAGTGCCTTCAGAAAGTATTCACACCCCTTGACTTCATCCAAATGTTGTAAACGATCTAAACAAAATACTCTGCAGTGTCAAAGAGGAAGAAAAATGATAAGATTTGCTAGAAATGTAAAATAAAACACTACTTTATCTTGATTAGATAAGTATTTAACCCCTTGAGTCAATACATGTTAGCGATTACAGCTGTGAGTCTTCCTGCGTAAATCTCTAAAAGCTTTCCACACCTGGATTGTGCAACATATGCCAATTGTTCTTTTCAACATTCTTCATTCTTCAAGCTCTGTGAAATTTTTTGTTGATCATTGCTAGACAACCATTTTCAGGTCTTGCCATAGATTTTCAAGCAGATTTAAGTCAAAACTGTAACTCGGCCACTCAGGAACATTTACTGTCTTCTTGGTAAGCAACGCCAGTGTAAATTTGGCCTTGTGTTTTAGTGTATTGACCTGCTGAAAGATGACTTAATCTCCCAGTGTCTGGTGGAAAGCAGACTGAACCAAGTTTTCCTTCTTTCTTTTATCCTGAAAAGCTCCCCAGTCCTTAACGATTACAAGCATACCCATAACATGACACAGCCACCACTATGCTTGAATATGGAGAGTGGTACTCAGTTATGTGTTGTGATAGCATTTTCCCCAAACATAACACTTTGTATTCAAGTGCTTTGCCACAGTTGTAGCTGAACGCAGAGGGAATTTGAAGATTTTAAAAAGTGTTTTATAATTAAATATTTTTTATCTCCCTCCTTCCTTGAGAAACTTACATTTTGTCAATCTTTCTTTGACCTGTTTCTGTGAGAACATTAGATTACTGTGTGAAGTGTGCCACCTAGCGGCATCTCAAAGCACTCCCCCAAAATGAGGGAAAAAACATAGAGATAGATAGAGGACTCATCTTTGAATCTGTGCCATTATAGAGCTCTCCAGCTTCTAGTCCAGCGTTTCCCAAACTCGGTCCTCGGGACTCCAAGGGGTGCACATTTAGTTTTTTTCCCTAACACTAACCTAACATGTTATTTGAATATGCTATGGCAAAAACCAAAACGTGAACCGCTTGGGGTCCTGAGAACCGAGTCTGGGAAACGTAGTCCTAAAAAATATTTCCTAAAAAATGGAAATTAGTTACCTCTGGTTCGTTCACCCATTCCTATGGGGAAAATGAATGGGTAAAGAATAGGGTTTTGGGATAAATGCAGAAAAAAGGTCTGAGGTTAACACAGGCTTAAGAGATCTTATACCTTTTGTTCTATGAGATAACATTAGTCAGTTAACAGTTAACCATGGCGGAGTTAGTGCCTACAAAAAGACGCCCTTGAGGTTATCTCCATTTTGAAGTAGTACATTTTCCTCTTCACGATTGGCTGATCGCTCCTGATGACCCGGTTGGACATGACTACAACCGGGTCCCCAGGAAGGATCAGCCAATGAAGTTTTGCTATCCCACCCAGTTGACTACATTAAAATGGTGGAAGCCCTCAACGGTGCTGCCCATGCTAATATCAAAGACAGTACAATAGGTAGCAGGCTAAAACTGCTTCTACAATATCCAATGATCACACTTGTAGGCGATGTCATGGCAACGTTGGCTAGCTAAGCTCATACGTAGAAACACATCATAGGGTCTGAAGGTCTTCTGGTGCTGAACTGTGCATGTTTAGGCTGTCAATTCAAAGGCACTCCTTTTATCACTTTGTATTTATTAGGGATCATGAGGTTGGAGTAATAAAATGTTAAACTGCTTAAAAGATGCGCTGGAATCTAGGTTGTGCCTTTAGATTTCGTTCTCTCAATGACTTCTCAAACCCCAAACCCCTATTTTGTCTGTTTCGCGACGTTCCCGGAAGTCTTTCGATGTTGTGTCTCTGGGTTTCGAAACTCTGTGATAAATAGCCTTTTGGCTACCAGAGGCCTCTGTCATTCTCTATGGTGAAAACTCCCAAACTTTTGCGTCACTGAGATGCGACGGAAGTCCTAACTCCACAAGCAGCTGTCCTTGAATGCACTGGGGAAACATGTTACACAACTAAATGCTCTTTTGGCATTATTGAACAAACTATTTATACCGGAGTAGTGATATAAACATTCATGGTGAGTTGTCAAGATTATAACGTGTGCGCATTAGCTAGCAAGTTTATTTGATAATAGTTTGGCTTGGAAACAGAGTAAGCTCGTAAGGCACAATCTGTACGGTTGGAGCTTGATTCTCGAGGAATAAAACTTGTAAATCAGCTAGCTGAAAGCCTCTATAGTCTCTCCTTACCTCTGTCGGGGCTGTAGAATATGAGGGCTGCAGGATAAAAGGGATATGTGTGCGTTGGTTTTTGCGTCACTGATTATAATAGAGCTCGCCAGCTTGTAGTCTGAACAAAAATAAACGCAACAATGACAAATATTTTACTGATTTACAGTTCATATAAGGGAATCAGTCAATTGAAATGAATTCAAAAGGCCGCAATCTAATGATTTCACGTTACTGGGAATACAGATACGCATCAGTTGAAAAAAGGTAGGGGCGTGGATCAGAAATCCAGTCCGTATCTAATGTGACAATCATTTGATTTGCCTCATGCAGCGTGAAACATCTTTCACAGAGTTGATCAGGCTGTTGATTATGATCTGGGGAATGTTGTCCCATTCCTCTTCAATGTCTGTGCGAAGTTGCTGGTTATTGGCAAGAACTGGAACATGCTGTCGATCCAGAGCATCCCAAACACACTCGATGGGTGACATGTCTGGTGAGTATGCAGGCCATAGAAGAACTGGGACATTTTCAGCTTCCATGAATTGTGTACAGATCCTTGCGTCATGGGGCAGAGCATTATCATGCTGAAACATGAGGCGATGGTAGCAGATGAATGGCACGACAATGGGCCTCAGGATCTCGTCACGGTATCTTTAAAATGCAATTGTGTTTGTTGTCCGTAGCTTATACCTGCCCATACCACAACCCCACCACCATCATGGGGCACTCTGAGCAAACTGCTCACCCACACGACGCCGTACACGTGGGCTGTGGTTGTGAGGCCGCTTGGACATGCAGCCAAATTCTCTAAAATGATGTTGGAGGCAGCTTATGGTAGAGAATTGAACATCCAATTCTCTGGCAAAAGCTCTGGTGGACATTCCTGCAGTCAGTATGCCAATTGCAAGCTCCCTCAACTTGTGGCATTGTGTTGTGTGATTAAAAACTGCACATTTTGGTGGCCTTTTATTCTCCCCAGCACAAGGTGATGTGTGTAATGATCGTGCTGTTAAATTAGATTTTTGATATCCCACACCTGTCACGTGGATGGATTATCTTGGCAGTGGAGAAATGCTCACTAACCGGGAGGGAACCCTTTTTATATAAAAATCACATCCCTAAACAGTCTCAGGTGGCAGTGAGGACGGCACATTCATCGACAGGATGCCTCTGCTGTTAAATCCCTGAGTCACAAAGAAACACTCATCCGCACTCACAACAATGACTTTTTTCCCCCTCTGATTTCCTCCTCTGTGTGCGCTTTGCAGTTGATAACCAGTGAAATAAACGCCACAAAGTCCACCTTGTTTCACATGCAACATGTCAGGATCCCTCTATTGACAAAGAATATTTATCTGGCGTCTCTCCTCCTACTAACATTAGTTCATCAACGTCATTCTTTTCTTCCACTCTTCTCAGCGCCCCTGGAGAGGTGACATGCTGGACAGCCTTTAATCTAGACGTCGTCCGTCTCTTTGAGCCGAACAGGACACTACAGAAATTCGGGTGCATGTTCACCACCACAATTGCAGCATTTAGGGTCAGCTGGCATATGACGCCCCTCCCGTCTGCGTACACTTGACATAGGACCAAATCGTTTGCATTTGTCACACAATTTGAAGACAGTCGTGGTACCAATAATTGGATGTATTAAAACAGATGAGTGACAAAGTTAGACGCACAAATATCATACCCCCACGACATGCTAACATCTCACCATTTCAATAATGGGATGTTAGCTTTTCTGGGGTGTATGATACTTGTGTGTCTGTAATTTTCTCACTCATCATTATTCACAATTCATTCAGGATGATCAGTGATGGTGACATCCTCATTAGTGTGGATGTGTTTAGAGACATATTCTTATTTACAATAAAAGTGAATACAAAATGACACATTATTTACCATTCATTTCTATTGGGCACAAAATCTGAAATACAGCCAAAACAAACAGCATGTTTAGCCAATACATTTGTAGAGTCCCAATCTTGATGTTGTCATTGTGTGCCATGAATATTTTGACTACTTCAATATACATGAGTGAATTTTTCCTAAATGGAGGGGCCGATGTACAGAAAGTGTGGCAATTGACATGCATGGACAGGCTCTGAAATGAAAGCTGACATTCTGCACTTTAATCTCAGTCATTGTTTCATTTCAAATCCAAACTTTTGGAGTACGGAGCCAAAAGAAGGAAAATGCTTCCGTGTCCAAATAATTATGGAGGGCACTGTATCTCCTTGAACCGATTATTTTCAAATCACACACAAGTAGTTATGAGGATTATCTAGTTGCTAATGGAAGCCTGCCGTTCCCAGGATGGCCTTCAATTTGAGTTTCTCAATGAGAGCAGGCAGCACTGAGTGACAAATGGCGGCACACAATTGGCCCAGCGTCGTCTGGGTTAGCCACTCCTCAGTAAAAGGCACATGACAGCCTGCTAAAGGACACCGACCATGAGAAACAAGATTCGCTGGTCTGAAACCAAGTTTGGACTCTTTACCCTGAATGCCAAGACTCGTCTGGAGGAAACCTGGCACCATCCCTACTGTGAAGCATGGTGCCCTGAATGCCAAGACTCGTCTGGAGGAAACCTGGCACCATCTCTACTGTGAAGCATGGTGGTGGCAGCATTATGCTGTGGGATATTTTTCAGCGACAGGGACTGTGAGACTAGTCAGGATCAAGGGAAATATGAACGGAGCAAAGTACAGAGAGCTCAGACTGGGGTGAAGGTTCACTTTCCAACATGACAACGACCCTAAGCACACATCCAAGAACGCAGGAGTGGCTTTGGGACAAGTCCGTCCTTGAGTGGCCCATCCAGAGCCTGGACTTGATTCCAATCGAACCTGAGACCTGACAACAGCTGTTCAGCGTTCCCCATCTAACCTGACAGAGCTTGAAGATCTGCAGAGAAGCATGGCAGAAACTCCCCAAATACAGGTGTGCCAAGCTTGTAGCGTCATACCCTATGAAGACTCAACTGTTATCCCTGGCAAAGGTGCTTCAACAAAGTACTGAGTAAAGGGTCTGAATACTTATGTAAATGTAATATTTCAGTTTACATTTTTTTTAAATACATTTGCTAACATTTCTAAGCTTGTTTGTGCTTTGTCATTGTGGGGTATTGTGTATTGATTGATGAGGAAAATAAACTATTTAATAAATTTTGGAATGAGGCTGTAACGTAACAAGATGTGGAAAAAGTCCAGGGGTCTGAATATTTTCCGAATGCACTGTGAAGGAGTGATTATATTTCCCCCCCCATCTCTGACCTTACCAAACATAGTGGCAGGGTCAGGCTGTTGAAATTGCAGATTGTGCCATGTGGTTGACTTAACCTTTTTTTTCCTCTTGTTGTTTTAGTAAATTTCCCCGAGCCCAGCGATGTCTGCCCCTGACTCAAACCAGAGAAAAGCATGCTGGGGCACTAGGGACGAGCTGTGGAAGTGCCTTGATTATAACCAGGACAATGCCGCCTCCTGTGAGAAGTTCCAGAAAGAGTTTGAGGCGAGCTGTCCTGCTCAGTGGGTGAGTCTCCCTGTCTGGTGTCAGTCTAGCGATAACCTACCTGTTACTCTGTTGAATATGACAGACTGTCTCAGAGGTAGCCAGAGAGGGAGGGCTAGATCTAGAATGTTTGTCTATAAAGCCATGCTTCTATTCATGGTGGTCTAAGTTCCGTTATTACTGGCTTTGATGTAGATACATTAGTAAACTCACTGTGGTCACCAAGCCTGGTCCTGCTCAAATACATCCTATCTCACATTGATCCCGACAGGTGAAATACTTCACCAAGAGGAGAGACTTCTTGAAGTACAAGGAGAAGATGCAGACGGAGGGTTTTGAGCCTGCTGCCAGGCCTGAAGAGTCACAGTCCTAGCCGGTAGCCACTGGTCAGAAGCCTGAGAGGAGGGCTTCCAGGGGGCCTCCTGGTTGAGGATGGACAGCAGTGGACTGTCACTGGACACTAAGAGCACAATCCTGCAGCCGCTGGAGGTCCGTGACCTCACACCTGGACCTGAACACTCCGGGGTAGATGTCACCTACGGGCCGCGGTCAGATTCTCAAGCCTCTTAACTTGGTCACACCTTGCTTCCGACTAGTGACCATACCAGCGTCACACGGGGACAGGTGTGTGGTGACGTAACCACGGCGAGTGCTGTGGAAAGTGCACCCCTCAAAAGTCACTGACATGGTTCTCCAGGCTTTCTCCGTGTCTCTCTGCTCTCTCAATACAGCATCAAGTGGTTGTATGTGGTGTGACAATGCTTTTATTTGACCTAATATCAACTGAACACATCAACAGCTCCGTAACGGATAGTCTTAACCACCGACTCATTTCTTATTCATGCTATTGTCAAAGATGGATGCAGAGATGCTTTATTTATGAATAGACTGTGACTGTGTGTGTGTGATTTGTTGTGTTGAATAAAGATGAGTCAATGGTCCGTTATTATTTTATAACATCGGTTTCATTTCCCATGAATCTGGGCCTATTCTGAGTGAGTTGACTACGAGTGGAACCACGACGTTAATGTTATTCATGAACATTACACTTTGTCGGATTGGTTTGGTCTTTTATATCACAAGTTGTATTTACAAAGGTTCTAGATCCTTCTTCTAAAACCACAACGTATGAACTTCTGCAACTTTGGATAAGTTCTAGACCGAGATGTGGGATATAGATTGCTTAACGCACCTACGTTCTCATGGCGACAGTGAATAAAGTACAAAAGAAAGGCACACGGTTACATTTCAATTGGTTCAACAACAACAAAATATAAAGCATTTTATACAAGTCATATGGTCTACAATTATGTACACTTTGCCCTGTCGTCATAGCGACAGACAGCTCATGATTTGGCTATTGATTGGAGAGGCACTTTACTCTGCAGTTTTCTCTCTGGTTTCTTTTGTCTGCCTTGATACCTTATTCTCCATGGCTCTGTTCAATAGTAGTGTACTATATAGGGTGTTTCAGCACACTAACAGTAGGGATCCAGGATGTAACACCGTGAAGATTGTATACTACTGTAAATATAGAGTATACTCTGAGTTAGCGGTGTCATAGGCATAGAATGCTGTTTTTGTGGTTATTGTGATAGCGGAACCTATAGGAATATTATATGACATGCAGTAATGCTGTGTCTCATCACGTGTGAATCAATGGTTTTTCTTTTGGTGGGCTATGTGTTGGAGAGATTAGAACCGCTATAAAACGTAACACTTACAGCAACATACAGTAATATGGAGTAAAAGGCAATATGATCCATTGACTAGAGTCGGAGTCTATTCCATGCTACTTTTGGCTGTGTTTACACAGGCAACCCAATTCAGATATTTTGTGCAATTATTGGCAAAATATCTGATCTTGATTGGTCAAAATACCAATTAGTGGTAAAAAAAAAAAAAAAAAAATCTGAATTGGGCTGCCTATGAAAACGCAGCCCCTGTGACTCCTCCTTTGTGGTGCTTCTTCCACCCAGTCTTCCCCAACCTGCACGATTCTCAGACGTTACCAGCCCGGCTGAAGGTATAAGCCTCAGTCCCTTTCAATTTGGCATTTACAGTAAAAGAGACGACGAGTGTGTCTGTTTAGAGACGTCTTCTGCATTCTTCCTCTCTCTCTCTCTCTGTGCGACTGTCTGCACCCCCGCGTGGTTATAAGCTGCCAGTGACGTTCCTGTCGATGGCCCAGTCTGGGAACTCAGTCAGGTTGAAGAGGGGCACACCCCAGGTCGTTATGGCCAGCATCACCACTAGAACACCAATCAGATTCACCCCAAAGCCTGCCTTCACCTGAGACAGACAACAACAACACTGGGTAAGAAAGATGTACTTGTTCTCTCACTTATCATTGAAGAGCTACAGTTTGTGCCTGAGCCTCTGTGTTCTATTTAAGGCCCTGTGTTTTTGTGCAATTATGTGACTTAGCAAGTCCTCTTATTTCTCATGTCTTCTTTACTCTATATATTTTTATTATGTATACTATTTTGATGTTGATTACGGCACTGTTGGGTGGAGCTTGAAAATGAAGCATTTCAATGTACTTGAGCATGTGACGACAAAACTTGCATTTATCCAGATATGAGAATTACACCAAAAATGAAAGAAATTGTCTGAGGATGGTGCTGGACCATCTGATGGAAAAAGGAAAACGCGGACAGTTTGATGAAAAAGCTGTAAATGAAAAGGTTCAGATCCAGGCATGTCACATGATTGCGCAGAACACAGGGCTCTAGTTATAGTGACTGATTGCTGGTCATTAAAAGGTATTATGACTATTAAATAAATCTGTTTTATAATCTTGTATAATAGGAGTGTTACATAAAAACGTGCAGAATTGCGTGTTATTGCAACAACGGCCTTTGATTCTGCTTGGCACTGTGCAGTCCCGTCCCAGTGGGGTTGGTGCTTATGTGTTTGTGTCTCACCATGTCCCTGATCTGCACGTGTCCGTAACTGAACACTATGGCGTTGGGGGGGTTCCCGACGGGCAGCATGACCCCAAATGACACACACATGGTGGCGGGAATGAGTGTGTGGAGAGGGTTGATCTTCAGGGTCTCGGACTGAGAGGGAGCGAGAGGAGAGAGGTCACATAACTGAGTGTCAGGCAAAGGAACAGGGTGTCTCGGAGTGTTTTCAATAACATTGACAGTGGCACAGAGAGAGGAGGCGAGCAGATGGTTGTGTTGATGTTGAGAGAAGAGAGTAGAAGTGTGTAGGCTATTTGAGGACACTCGGAATCGAGCTGAGAAATTGATGGATGGGGTTTAGGTTTTTCTTCACGGGCTCTCAGCGATAGAGGGGATAGTAAGGGAAGAGAGAATAGACCATGACTGTGGTTCTCTCTAGAGCAGAGTGTGCTTCTTACCAGAGACGATCGGGAGGAAAGGTAGAGAAGACTGACAGACAATGACTGTTATTCTTACCAGAGCAGAGAGGATAGGTAGGAACACGGTGAGAGTAGCAGGGTTGCTGGCAAACTCTGTAACCGCAGAGACGAGCAGGCAGGCCAGCAGCGTGACCATCCACGGGGGGAGACCACTCATCGGCTCCAGTTGTCTGCCAATCCACACACTCAGCCCTGACACCTGACAATGACACACACACCACATGATCAGACACACACCATGCTGAATGTCTGTAATATAGATTGTGACGCAACTTCATAGCTCACACAGTAACGTGTATACAGTATATACTGTAACCCGCAATGGGGCGGCAGGTAGCCTAGTGGTTAGAGCATTGGGTCAGTAACCGAAAGGTTGCAAGATCGAATCCCCGAGCTGACAAGGTAAAAATCTGTTGTTCTGCCCCTGAACAAGGCAGTTAACCCATTGTTCCTAGGCCGCCACTCTAAATAAGAATTTGTTCTTAACTGACTTGCCTAGTTAAATAAAAATAAAATAAAACGTTTAATGTGTACAACATCGAAAGACCTGCGTCACTATACTGAGAACTTTGTCGTTTCTAAAAGGATATATTTGGGTGTTTTTGGAGCCTTTGTTTATGTTTTTTCAAGGCTCCCATACTACACAACAATAATTAGGAAGTGATTTGCTGTTTGGGGTAAGTTTCTCAAAAATGTGAAATAACCAAAAAAAGTGTCTGGAACCTTCTATAACATCCCATTTACATAGAGATTTGGTTGTAAAACCTTTTCAAATCGGGACCCAAATGAGACATTGACCGTCCTCCCGTGACCCAAATTGTCCTCTATTGACCCAAATTAGGATGAAATAGTGTGTGATTTATAGATGTACTCTCATAACTTGCGACCCACCTCTCACATGCCCAGGGCCCACTTTGGGTTCCGAACTCTCGTTGAAGAAGCCCTGGTATAGTGTATATAGCCTAGTATCCATATTAAAGCTCCTGTATATTACCTTGCAGCATGAACTAGCCCATTTGAGATGGTTGTCATCCTAAGCTATCCGCCCTGTGGTGAGTAGCTACATGTTGTTTGTACAGTATACTGTATAACCTGGTACCTTGCAGCCAGCAGCCAAGGCGTAGCCCCCTCCCACAAGGATGACGATCTCCCAGGGCATGAGATTCTGGAAGTCCTTCCAGGTGATCATGGGGGCCAGGGGGTCTGGGTCTCTTTCTGTGGAGCCGTCCCCTGCTGTGGTTCTGGGGGCCCGAGAGAAGGGCCGGCGGGCCGGGATGAGGAAGAGCAGGAAGCCCAGCAGTACAGAGACGGTGGCGTCGGTCCTGTAGCCTTTCCTGTGGAAACAGAACACTACATTTAACAAGGCTGTTTTTAAAAAATCTAACCTTCCTTATTCGAGGTTAGTCTCAATGAGAGAGACTGCATTTGGAATGGTACCCTATTCCGTTAATAGTGCGCCATTTTCCCCCCTTTGATAGTACACTACAAAAGGGTGGCTACGCACTTCTCGAACAGTGACGTCCACCCGGGTACGAAGCCTGGTTCTCTGGTGAACCACAGCAGAGTCATCAGGATGAAGAACACTCCTGTCACCACCTCTGGATAGCTACAGCACAGGAGAGGCAACGCATAGGTCAGTGTTATTGTTTTCCTTCAGCTTTTAGTCAATTAGTCCTCAAATATGGCTGTACAGCTTGTCTCTTGTCCCAGCTATAACTGGAAAAAGAGTCTAAAGATCACCTGATGGGCCCGAGCTTTATGTACTCGTCGTGGATCTTCCTCTCTGACAGCATCTCTCTCCTCGTCTTACGCTTTTTACTCAACGAGCATGTCTCCCTGAAACTGGACACACAACAACACGGTAAGGTGAATATCACTGAGATACCTGCACAACGTGTGTGTGTGTGTGTGCGTGCGTGTTCCTGTGTGCGTGTCTTCCGCCATTTCGCATGCATGCATGCGAGGTGCTTACTTGCAGCCGAGGAAGAGGAAGTGCAGCCAGACCCAGGTCAGCAGCAGCATGATGATTGCGATGGGGAAACTGAAGATGAACCAGGTCCCAAAGTTGATCACCTTCGCATCCGGGTAGCGACTGCAAGGGGGGAGAGAGAGAGAGGGAATAGTTAGTGATGGGAGGAGATAGAGAGCACGGTTAACGTTAAACCAAATGCACCTCACAATCGGTAAGGGTATTATCCTCATAGTATAACACCAGCAATCTAGCCAAGAGGTTCAGAATCTGACCTTTTTGGTGTCATGTCTATGGTGATGGACTGCTAGTTGCAGGGTAATCTCTCATGGACAGACCAAATGGATGCGACAACAAAAGAGAAACAGTTGCTCCGGTGTTTTCTGACACTGGTTATTTAGATGTTTCAGGGTTGGGTGAAGGTTATGCTTAAAATGTGGGCTTAGATTTGAAGCACAGATTTGAAGCAGAATATGTTTTTGGAAGTGGAGGGGCTTTGGTTTAGAGTTTCCTTTTAGAGGGGTGGAGACTTCACTAGTCTCGTTAGTATCTTATCTCATACATCTCCCCCAGAACCCAATGGAGCATCTGATGGAATTACGGGAGATTGTAGTTCTGGGTTTGAAGACCCACTAGGGATACCCTCAGTATCACAAGTCATTACAGACTCAAGGAGGGGCCACTACTACAACCTTTGAACCAGCAGAAACGAACCATCAACCCTTTTCTTTTGATCATGATCAAAACAGGACAACTGCAGGTCATTGAACGAATTGCAAAAATCGCTGAAGTTGGAGACTTTTATCTCCCTCACCAACTTTAAACATCTGCTATCTGAGCAACTAACCGATCGCTGCAGCTGTACATAGTCCATCGGTAAATAGCCCACCCAATTTACCTACCTCATCCCCATACTGTTTTTATTTATTTACTTTTATGCTCTTTTGCACACCAGTATCTTTTCCTGCACATGACCATTTGATAATTTATCACTCCAGTGTTAATCTGCTAAATTGTAATTATTCGCCTACCTCCTCATGCCTTTTGCACACAATGTATATAGACTCTTTTTTTTCCTACTGTTTTATTGACTTGTTTATTGTTTACTCCATGTGTAACTTTGTGTTGTTGTCTGTTCACACTGCTATGCTTGGCCAGGTCGCAGTTGCAAATGAGAACTTCTTCTCAAATAGCCTTCCTGGTTAAATAAAGGTGAAATAAAAAAATAAAATAAAAAATTGACCACACAATGAATACGTTCAGGTCTATTTTCTGCCTCTGGCCTATGTGGAAGGATATCTAGTAGTTGTCAATACTGGGCAGAGATATGGTAATATCTCTGTTTGCTGAAAGACAAGCTGACTCACTGCTTCTTCTTCGTATACTTGCTCTGCTGTTCGATATCTTGCCCCCCCCCCCCCCCCCACACACACACACACACACACACACACACACACACACACACACACTGTCTGCGGTCAAGGGTTATTGAGGGGTTTCATTCCTCTTTCCATGTGGAAGTACCGGCCAGGGTCCTGTTTACACACACACAGTCAGATGGACTTGTACAATATATCAATTTTATGTCTCTGTGTGCAGATATAAAAATGCTATTCATGAGTACATCGGACTCTGGGGAGGTTGATAAAGGGGTTAATTGCCAAAATCCTGAAGTATCCCAAAATCCTGAAGTATCCCAAAATCCTGAATTAATGACTATTGATGTTAAGGGAATCTTTTGGAGTCTGGTCTCATTGCATATTAGGTGCAAGGCAGAATATATTGAGTATCATTAGTTATTTGTATTACCACATTTGACTATCAATATAATGTAATACTAATAATACTAAATAATTTTGCAGACGATTGACTGCTTTGACAAAATCTGCATACCGGTGTTGAAGAGGATGGGTCTGGTCTGGTGTTGTTGTGAACATTGCTCTGTTGGAAGTCTCTGTTCCCGCTATAGCAGGATACAAATGCCTACAGGGTTAGGTTTCACCAGTGTGGACCTGTTATAGCTACTCAAGACAATAAATCATCTTTTGGGGGATCACCAGCAAACCCCCTGACTCACAGAGCTGTCCTTTACCAATCTGGGCCCCAGTTTGACTGGGCTACACGCGAAGGAGTTGTTAAACAGGGTCTCACATTTTACTTGCACTGGGAAGGGAGGAAAGGAGGGGGATAGACTGGGAGAGAAGGAAGTCTGATATTTACAGTCCAAGTTACTTTTACATGAAAAGAGTCCGTTTTCCCTGGCTTAGCCGAGCTGGTTTATTAAAGTGCCCAGGAAATCAGCTTTGTTGGATTGTTGAGAGGGTTTACACCAATCCTTCAATCCATCAATCCCAGGCCTCTTTGTCCTTTTGTTTCCTATGGACCCTGACACCCTCTGTCACTGAGTTAAACATGTCATGTTTAATTCTATGTTCCCTCTAAACTGCGCTGGTGCCGCGCACTTCCTCCAGGCCTGCAGCACATAAGAAATGCCATGCGGAGTAGGGACACTTGAAATTCGCTGAATTTGCATGATTAGTTTGAGCTATATAGATCAACGTTTTTTTCTATGACCGAATCAACATTATAATTAGGCCCATTTCAATGCAACAAACCAAACCAAATCTAACTTTGCAAGATTGAGTGTGTGATTTTGTTGTAGGCAGAGCCAGAGCGAAACGGAGTAGAATTCTATTGGCGGGTGTAGCCCACCAGCGGTCTTCAGATCAGAGCCCGGCGGGTGTAGCCCACCAGCGGTCCTCAGATCAGAGCCCGGTGGGTGTAGCCCACCAGCGGTCCTCAGATCAGAGCCCGGCGGGTGTAGCCCACCAGCGGTCCTCAGATCAGAGCCCGGCGGGTGTAGCCCACCAGCGGTCCTCAGATTAGAGCCCGGCGGGTGTAGCCCACCAGCGGTCCTCAGATCAGAGCCCGGCGGGTGTAGCCCACCAGCGGTCCTCAGATCAGAGCCCGGCGGGTGTAGCCCACCCGCGGTCCTCAGATCAGAGCCCGGCGGGTGTAGCCCACCAGCGGTCCTCAGATCAGAGCCCGGCGGGTGTAGCCCACCAGCGGTCCTCAGATCAGAGCCCGGCGGGTGTAGCCCACCAGCGGTCCTCAGATCAGAGCCTGGCGGGTGTAGCCCACCAGCGGTCTTCAGATCAGAGCCCGGCGGGTGTAGCCCACCAGCGGTCCTCAGATCAGAGCCCGGCGGGTGTAGCCCACCAGCGGTCTTCAGATCAGAGAGTTACTGCTTCCAACAACAGCACAAAATGTGTAAGTTACATTTCAAGCGGTTTTTAAAAAGCCATTGCCATGAAAAGCTTTTATCTTAATTAAAGGGGCAGTGTTTCATTTTGAGACAGGCTTGAATATGCAAATAAGCCAATAGGCAGATGGGTAGCCGACATTGTCTAATTATCTGGTAATAATAATACATTTTATTTTGTAAAGTGGTTTCTTGCATCATATCACACAATACAATGCAATTTACAGTCAGCTATTTGGCCCATGGTGTTACAGACCAAGAAAAAATCATGAATTAATGTCAAGCCCTTCATAATGTAAAAAAAAGTTTTTAAAAGTTACATGCAATGTATGCCAGCATTAAACACCACATATAGGTTACTGTAGGCTATATCAAAATCAAAAGTTATTTCCATGTGAAAATGTTATGGGATTTGCTCCATTGGTTTTGTTGGTAAGGCCTACATTATGCTCAAATAGCCACAATATCCTATTGGCTACTGTCTAAATCGCTAAGGGTACAGCCTCAGTGTTCACTGTAAACATATGCCGGAAGTTGCACAAAGTTCTCACAATGTTCACGTTTCCACTCACAAGACCTAAACTTGTGAGTATAATTCATCTATTCAACTATCTTTATATATCCATTTACATTTCACTGAGACAGAAATAACAGATTGTTATTTGGAAGATATTGACAGTGCATGGGGTATTAGTCAGGTATTGTATCTAGTAGTGAGCAATGTGTGGTACTGCAACATAGCTTCAGCGTGTAAATCAGCTAGAAGGATGTGTCAGCATTGAGTAATTGTCTCTGGCCCCCTCCCAGTTCGGGGGAGTGATGAGCTCTACAGCAGTCTCACAACTCAATCGCTGGTTGTAAACTGTTTTCTGCCCCTCCCATAAGATATCATTTGAAGATAATTGCCACTCTTTCTGGGACTCACCCACAAACAGGACCAACCCTGGCCTGTTGAGCAGTGACGGACTCCATCCTAGCTGGAGGGGTGCTCTCATCTTATCTACGAACATAGACAGGGCTCTAACTCCCCTAGCTCCATAATGAAATAGGGTGCAGGCCAGGCAGCAGGCTGTTAGCCAGCCTGCCAGCTTAGTGGAGTCTGCCACTAGCACAGTCAGTGTAGTCAGCTCAGCTATCCACATTGAGACCGTGTCTGTGCCTCGAACTAAGTTGGGCAAAACTAAACATGGCGGTGTTCGCCTTAGCAATCTCACTAGAATAAAGACCTCCTCCATTCCTGACATTATTGAAAGAGACCGTGATACCTCACATCTCAAAATAGGGCTACTTAATGTTAGATCCCTCACGTCAAAGGCAGTTATAGTCAATGAACTAATCACTGATCATAATCTTGATGGGATTGGCCTGACTGAAACATGGCTTAAACCTGATTAATTTACTGTGTTAAATGAGGCCTCACCTCCTGGTTACACTAGTGACCATATCCCCTGTGCATCCCGCAAAGGCGGAGGTGTTGCTAACATTTCCGATAGTAAATTTCAATTTACAAAAAAAAACCCAGACGTTTTCGTCTTTTGAGCTTCTAGTCATGAAATCTATGCAGCCTACTCAATCACTTTTTATAGCTACTGTTTACAGGCCTCCTGGGCCATATACAGCGTTCCTCACTGAGTTCCCTGAATTCCTATCGGACCTTGTAGTCATAGCAGATAATATTCCAATTTTTGGTGACTTTAATATTCACATGGAAAAGTCCACAGATCCACTCCAAAAGGCTTTCGGAGCCATCATCGACTCAGTAGGTTTTGTCCAGCGTCTCCGGACCTACTCACTGCCACAGTCATACTCTGGACGTAGTTTTGTCCCATGGAATAAATGTTGTGGATCTTAATGTTTTTCCTCATAATCCTGGACTATCGGACCACCATTCTATTATGTTTGCAAACGCAACAAATAATCTACTCAGACCCCAACCAAGGAGCATCAAAAGTCGTGCTATAAATTCCCAGACAACACAAAGATTCCTTGATGCCCTTCCAGACTCCCTCTGCCTACCCAAGGACGTCAGAGGACAAAAGTCAGTTAACCACCTAACTGAGGAACTCAATTTAACCTTACGCAATACCCTGGATGCAGTTGCACCCCTAAAAACTAAAAACATTTATCATAAGAAACTAGCTCCCTGGTATACAGAAAATACCCGAGCTCTGAAGCAAGCTTCCAGAAATTTGGAACGGAAATGGCGCCACACCGAACTGAAAGTCTATCGACTAGCTTAGAAAGACAGTACCGTGCAGTATCGAAGAGCCCTCACTGCTGCTCAATCATCCTATTTTTCCAACTTAATTGAGGAAAATAAGAACAATCCTAAATTTATTTTTGATACTGTCGTAAAGCTAACTAAAAAGCAGCATTCCCCAAGAGAGGATGGCTTTCACTTCAGCAGTAATAAATTCATGAACATCTTTGAAGAAAAGATCATGATCATTAGAAAGCAAATTACGGACTCCTCTTTAAATCTGCGTATTCCTCCAAAGCTCAGTTGTCCTGAGTCTGCACAACTCTGCCAGGACCTAGGATCAAGGGAGACACTCAAGTGTTTTAGTACTATATCTCTTGACACAATGATGAAAATAATCATGGCCTCTAAACCTTCAAGCTGCATACTGGACCCTATTCCAACTAAACGACTGAAAGAGCTTGGCCCTCCTATGTTGAACATAATAAACGGCCCTTCATCCACTGGATGTGTACCAAACTCACTAAACGTGGCAGTAATGAAGCCTCTCTTGAAAAAGCCAAACCTTGACCCAGAAAATATAAAAAACCATCGGCCTATATCGAATCTCCCATTCCTCTCAAAATTTTTAGAAAAAGCTGTTGCACTGCAACTCACTGCCTTCCTGAAGACAAACAATGTATATGAAATGCTTCAGTCTGGTTTTAGACCCCATCATAGCACTGAGACTGCACTTGTGAAGGTGGTAAATGACTTTTTAATGGCGTCAGACCCAGGCTCTCCATCTGTCCTCATGCTCCTAGACCTTAGTGCTGCTTTTGATACCATAGATCACCACATTCTTTTGGAGAGAATGGGAACCCAAATTGCTCTACACGGACAAGTTCTGGCCTGGTTTAGATCTTATCTGTCGGAAAGATATCAGTTTGTCTCTGTGAATAGTTTGTCCACTGACAAATCAACTGTAAATTTCGGTGTTCCGCAAGGTTCTGTTTTAGGACCACTATTGTTTTTGTACAGTCGCCTCAAATAAAACTGTGAAGGACCTCGGCGTTACTCTGGACCCTGATCTCTCTTTTGATGAACATATCAAGACTTTCTTTCCAGGACAGCTTTTTTCAATTTACTTAACATTGCTTTCTTTCTTTCTTTCTCTTCTCTCTCTCTCTCTCTCTCTCTCTCTCTCTCTCTCTCACGGAGGACCTGAGCCCTAGGACCATGCAACAGGACTACCTGGCATGATGAGTCCTTGGTGTCCCCAGTCCACCTGGCCGTGCTGCTGCTACAGTTTCAACTGTCTGCCTGCGGCTATGGAACCCTGACCTGTTCACAGTCCTTACTATTTGACCATGCTGGTCATCTATGAACATTTGAACATCTTGGCCATGTTCCGTTATAATCTCCACCCGGCACAGCCAGAAGAGGACTGGCCACCCCTCATAGCCTGGTTCCTCTCTAGGTTTGTTCCTAGGTTTTGGCCTTTCTAGGGAGTTTTTCCTAGCCACCGTGCTTCTGCACCTGCATTGCTTGCTGTTTGGGGTTTTAGGCTGGGTTTCTGTACAGCACTTTGAGATATCAGCTGATGTACGAAGGGCAAAATAAATCGATTTGATTTGTTATTAATAGACTATGTGTGACCAGTGTGAGCTAGCTAGCTAGTTAACGGTGCACACTGGTAGCGTTTCAATTGGTGACGTCATATGCTTGGAGACTTTGAAAGTTTTTTCCCCCTTGCTCTGCAAGGGCCATGGCTTTTGTGGCGCGATAGGTGACGATGCTTCGTGAGTGCCTGTTTTTGATATGTTCAGAGGGTCTCTGGTTCGAGCCCAGTTTGGAAATACTGTTACACATGGGATATTTGTCTGATAGTGTATTGATAGGCCATGGGGTATTTACCAGTTATTGTACCTATTGAACGGCATTCAATGCAGTGTATGGTAATGTAGCTTACTTGTTGAACTGTTCGGCGAAGATAAGGTTGGTGGAGGTGCCAGTGATGGTGATGAGGCCTCCAATGGTGGCTGCGTACGTGATGCTGAGAGAGAGACATTTACAGATCATATGATCTCTCTTGGTGGGGTAGCGAGAGTTCTTGCTCTCCTTCTCCTTCTTAGGCTCTGGGATGCTGATCGCTGTCTGGAACGGAGAGAGGAGCAAGTATAGTGAGTCACTGTTTGTGGGGGAGGAAAACATGTGCAGTGGAGAGAACAAGTATTTGATACACTGCCGATTTTGCCGGTTTTCCTACTAACAAAGCATGTCGAGGTCTGTAATTTTTATCATAGGTACACTTCAACTGTGAGATACGGAATCTAAAACAAAAATCCAGAAAATCGCATTGTATTATTTTAAGTAATTAATTTGCATTTTATTGCATGACATAAGTATTTGATCACCTACCAACCAGTAAGAATTCCGGCTCTCACAGACCTGTTAGTTTTTCTTTAAGAAGCCCTCCTGTTCTACACTCGTTACCTGTATAAAATACACCTGTCCACACACTCAATCAAACAGACTCCAACCTCTCCACAATGGCCAAGACCAGAGAGCTGTGTAAGGACATCAGGGATAAAATTGTAGACCTGCACAAGGCTGGGATGGGCTACAGGACAATAGGCAAGCAGCTTGACAACAACTGTTTACGCAATTATTAGAACATGGAAGAAGTTCAAGATGACGGTCAATCACCCTTGGTTTGGGGCTCCATGCAAGATCTCACCTTGTGGGGCATCAATGATCATGAGGAAGGTGAGGGATCAGCCCAGAACTACATGGCAGGACCTGGTCAATGACCTGAAGAGAGCTGGGACCACAGTCTCAAAGAAAACCATTAGTAACACACTACGCCGTCATGGATTAAAATCCTGCAGTGCACGCAATGTCCCCCTGCTCAAGCCAGAGCATGTCCAGGCCCGTCTGAAGTTTGCCAATGACCATCTGGATGATCCAGAGGAAGAATGGGAGAAGGTCATGTGGTCTGATGAGATAAAAATAGAGCTTTTTGGTCCAAACTCCACTCGCTGTGTTTGGAGGAAAAAGAAGGATGAGTACAACCCCAAGAACACCATCCCAACAGTGAAGCATGGAGGTGGAAACATCATTCTTTGGGGATGCTTTTCTGCAAAGGGGACAGGACGAGTGCACCGTATTGAGGGGAGGATGGATGGGGCCATGTGTCGCGAGATCTTGGCCAACAAGATTGAAGATGGGTCGTGGCTGGGTCTTCCAGCATGACAAAGAGCCAAAACACACAGCCAGGGCAACTAAGGAGTGCCTCCATAAGATGCATCTCAAGGTCCTGGAGTGGCTTAGCCAGTCTCCAGACCTGAACCCAATAGAAAATCTTTGGAGGGAGCTGAAAGTCTGTATTGCCCAGCAACAGCCCCGAAACCTGAAGGATCTGGAGAAGGTCTGTATGGAGGAGTGGGCCAAAATCCTTGCTGCAGTGTGTGCAAACCTGGTCAAGAACTACAGGAAAGGTATGATCTCTGTAATTGCAAACAAAGGTTTCTGTACCAAATATTAAGTTCTGCTTTTCTGATGTATCAAATACTCATGTCATGCAATAAAATGCAAATTAATTACTTAAAATCATACAATGTGGATTTCTGGATTTTTGTTTTAGATTCCGTCTCACAGTTGAAGTTTACCCATGATCAAAATTACAGACCTCTACATGCTTTGTAAGTAGGATACACTGCCGATTTTGCAGGTTATCAAATACTTGTTCTCCCCACTGTACATGTATATACATTTGTATTTTGTACACAATAAAGAAAATAAATGATGGGTCAAAATCTAAATATTGCTCCCAGCGTTGGTCAAAGCTCAGAACGCTTATATCCTTGATCTGACCGAGTTTTCTTTGAGCCTGCTTCTTTGCGAATGAGTGGAATCATGAGCAGTGGTTTGTTAGTTATGGTCGCATGCGTCCTCTGGATTTGCTTCCTGGATTTGTATTTTTTAGCAGCACATTGACCACTCTCTCAAACGGCTAACTCTGCCCTCTCGCGGCACAGACTGAGGGCCTGAGACGTGAAACGCACTACCCCAGCTCGAAGTTAACTTACTAGAGAAGTTGGCAAAACTGTAGACGCTGCTGATAGTGTGTTTGCGAGATGCCGGTCAAAAGGTAATTTTAAAATTGTCCTGCGACTCCTGCCGTGTCTACAGGCATCCCCAAAAGAAACAAAAAGAAACTTTCTGAGAATGAGTGCACAACTGGTAGTCACGTATAGATATGTATAGCTCCACTGCTCAAAAAAATAAAGGGAACACTTAAACAACACAATGTAACTCCAAGTCAATCACACTTGTGTGAAATCAAAATGTTCACTTAGGAAGCAACACTGATTGATAATAAATGTCACATGCTGTTGTGCAAATGGAATAGACAACAGGTGGAAATTATAGGCAATTAGCAAGACACCCCCAATAAAGGAGTGGTTCTGCAGGTGGTGACCAAAGACCACTTCTCAGTTCCTATGCTTCCTGGCTTATGTTTTGGTCACTTTTGAATGCTGGCGGTGCTTTCACTCAAGTGGTAGCATGAGATGGAATGTACAACCCACACAAGTGGCTCAGGTAGTGCAGCTCATCCAGGATGGCACATCAATGCGAGCTGTGGCAAGAAGGTTTGCTGTGTCTGTCAGCGTAGTGTCCAGAGCATGGAGGCGCTACCAGGAGACAGGCCAGTACATCAGGAGACGTGGAGGAGGCCGTAGGAGGGCAACAACCCAGCAGCAGGACCGCTATCTCTGCCTTTGTGCAAGGAGGAGCAGGAGGAGCACTGCCACTGCAAAATTACCTCCAGCAGGCCACAAATGTGCATGTGTCTGCTCAAACGGTCAGAAACAGACTCCATGAGGGTGGTGTGAGGGCCCGACGGCCCGACACCATGCAGGACGTTTGGCATTTGCCAGAGAACACCAAGATTGGCAAATTTGCCACTGGCACCCTGTGCTCTTCACAGATGAAAGCAGGTTCACACTGAACACATGACAGAGTCTGGAGACGCCGTGGAGAACGTTCTGCTACCTGCAACATCCTCCAGCATGAGGAGGATGTGGGTCAGCCATGGTGTGGGGTGGCATTTCATTGGGGGGCCGCACAGCCCTCCACGTGCTCGCCAGAGGTAGCCTGACTGCCATTAGGTACCGAGATGAGATCCTCAGACCCCTTATGAGACCATATGCTGGTGCGGTTGGCCCTGGGTTCCTCCTAATGCAAGACAATGCTAGACCTCATGTGGCTGGAGTGTGTCAGCAGTTCCTGCAAGAGGAAGGCATTGATGCTATGGACTGGCCCGCCCGTTCCCCAGACCTGAATCCAATTGAGCACATCTGGGACATCGTGTCTCGCTCCATCCACCAACGCCACATTGCACCACAGACTGTCCAGGAGTTGGCGTATGCTTTAGTCCAGGTCTGGAAGGAATTCCCTCAGGAGAACATCCGAATCGGGAGCATACCCAGGCGTTATAGTGAGGTCATACAGGCATGTGTAGGTCACACACACTACTGAGCCTCATTTTGACTTGTTTTAAGGACATTACATCAAAGTTGGATCAGCAGTAGTGTGGTTTTCCAATTTAATTTTGAGTGTGACTCCAAATCCAGACTTCCATGGGTTGATAAATTTGATTTCCATTGATAATTTTTGTGATATTGTTGTCAGCACATTCAACTATGTAAAGAAAAAAGTATTTACTAAGAATATTTCATTCATTCAGATCTAGGATGTGTTATTTTAGTGTTCCCTTTATTTTTTGAGCAGTGAATGTAGATCATTGGAGAGTGCTGAGGGGAGGACGGCTCATAATGATGGCTGGAACAGAGCAAATGGAATGGAATCAAACACATGGAAACCATGTGATAGTGGAGTTGTTTTTTTTGATAACATTACACTAAGTCTGCTCCAGCCATTACCACGAGCCCGTCCTCCCCAATTAAGGTGCCACCAGCCTCATGTGATGTAGATATGCCAGCAGAGATTTCTATTGCATTGAAGAGCTTTGGCTAGTATTAAGGAACCATTGCTTATTGGGATCCTTGGTATGTCCATACCCTAAACCTAACCCTCAATCATAACCTTAACCAAAACCCCTACCTAACCCTAACCTTAACCATTTTAAATGTCAACTCAATGGGGTAGGGACGTCCCAAGGATACAAAGTTCTCATAAAAACGTTGCTTCACAGAGAGTAGGCTACTAAAACAGCCAGTGATGTGGCTGTTGATCATTTCTTTCCTTTCAGGGGTATAACATTACAGATGTGTTTGTAGATTGATTGAGGTGAATTAACCTACAGCAGCCAAGGTGATAATGTCTGGGGTCAATTTTGCTTGTTTTTGCAGTTTTCCAAATAGCAATAAATTAGCTTCAACTTTTTTTTATATATTGGGAGGGGGTATTCATTTTAATTAATTTTATTTGACCTTTATTTAACTCGGCAAGTCAGTTAAGAACAAATTCTTATGGCCTAGGAACAGTGGGTTAACTGCCTTGTTCAGGGGCAGAACGACAGATTTTTACCTTGTCAGCTCGGGGGTTTAATCTAGCAACCGTTCAGTTACTGGCACAACGCTCTAACCACTAAGACCTGCCTTTCCGAGCTTCACTAAAACTCAAACCCTGGTTATGCCTCTGAGTGTAGTGAGTGTGTCTACTGACCGATGGCAGTTGTCCGTTGGTCTGCTTTAGGGACAATTGGCCCAGACTGGTCTTACTGGCCTTCCTACCAGTCCCGTTAGTCTCCACAGTCGGCAACTGAGAGAACAAAACACACAATGGAGAATTAACGTTGAAGTAAGAGAATGGAACAACAGATACTTTTACACAGATTTTCAAAGGTTTATGTTCTCACCTCAGTCAGAGTGCAGAGCTCCTGCTTCACGCAGCTGTGGATAAAACGCAACACGTTCAAAAGCACAACACTGGAGTTGTTTTCATGATGTGGACTGCAAGACTGTATTGTATGTGATTCTTCAGTGACTGTCTCAAAAGCTCCCCAGGTCTTACCTGTCTCTGCGATACAGACGCTCTAGTTGGTTCTTTTCTAGATTCTCTTCCTTGTCTGCAAAGGAGCAAAATAAAACCATTTAGCGATTTATAGTGATGTACAATTTATCATGTCACTGAGATGTTTACTGCAGGCAGTGAAAGGGCAGCCATACCGCCGAGACAGTCGTCCTCGGTGGCCTCGACGGTTTCGGAGTCTTCCTGGGTGTCGGCCACGCCGGTGCTGATGAGCTGCTGCAGGACGGCCTCAGCGATGGGCATCACCATGGCAGTAGTGGAGGTGTTACTGAGCCACATGGACAGGAAGACCGTACAGCACATAAAACCCAGCACCAACCTGAGAATACACACAGGAGAGAGGAGAAGTTGAGGGTGTGTGTGTAATTGATTTATATATGCTTTTTGTGTGTGCACGCACATGTGTGTGTGTGTCATGGTAGCTGTGTACTTACATGCCAGGCTTGGCTCCGGCAATCATGACCATGCGTAAAGCGATGCGTTTGTGGAGATTCCATTTCTCTATGGAGGCCGCCAGACAGATCACCCCCATCAGCAGCAGAGTGGTGTCCTTACAGTACTCTGCAGCTACCTGTACCAAAGACAACCACACAGTATTTATAGCACTCTATACGTACATATACACTCAACCCTTACATGTGGCTCACACGAACACACACCTGGATTCATTTAAAAAAAACATTTTTTTACTTTGACCTCTTCTATGTTCATGTTTGTCAAAAAAAATCCTGTATTTGCAGTCGTTGTTAATCTGAGCAGTTTATGACATGGTCACTAGTCAGTATATTGTTGTATACCACCACAGGTCATGACCTCTAACTACAGAGAACTGACCTTTTGTGGTTATTGGAACTAGACTAGATATTCCTAACCATCCTGACTTCTCTCCAGTCTCTGACTAGTTCTCATTTTTAATCAGAACCGGTTGAGTTCTGAGAAGAACATACTGTACTCCAGGATGGGCTGAGATGGATCAGTTGGATCAACACGTCTGAGCTTTGCTCCTTTCCAAACATTTGCAATTGGAGGAATACGAACCAAAAATGTGACCCAAAAATCATAGCACGGCACGAGAGTGAGCAGGGGGAAGGTTTTCCACGTAACACCTTCTTGTTTGTGCCAGGTTAAAACTGAGGTAAAGCAATCCCATTGGCAAGGCAAGGTGAGGTGTGAGAGAGCTGCATGAAGTACAGTACACAAGTCTAGTCATCAGAGCAAAGAGTTGCAGAAAAACGTGGATATTTACCAAACACGATTACAAGAGCTTATAATAACACTAATAGCCTTCTTTGGCAGGTTTTGTCCATGCGATCAGATCACATGAGCAACTCAGTGGTTCTTTTTTATGTAACACTGACATAGTGAGGAGAGGGAACCATTAATGGTGGTCATTGGGACCACTTGGGGTTGGTTTAATGACAGACCATTTCCTGTCCAGCAGGGGTTAATGGGTTACTCTGATCAGTACATGAGGCCATCATCTCAGTGATAAGTGTTTCACTGGAGACGAACGGAGAGGTTCTGACGACCATGCTTCCTGTATTATATTAGACGTTAACATACAGACACCTCGTGATAACTGAAGATCTGATGATGTCAGGTTATCAGAACGAGTGAGTCACTCACATGTTTACATGGGTCTGTGACATCATGAACGTCTCTTCACATAACAAGAGAGGAGGATGGTGAATTTAGAGTATAGGTGAAAGGTCAGATTAAGGATAATGAATGAAGGATAACTTTTAAGACTTCACAAAGCCTTTAGAAACACCTTAGAAGGTGCTGTACAAGTACATCGTCTGTGGTTGTTAGTTCACACATGAGGCTACATTTAGCGTCAACAACAATGCTGAGTTTTTTTGTCTGTTTCCTCAGAATGGGATTGGGTCAACCTACTTCCCTTTCAGTCATCACAGAGGCATTACAAAGCAATGGGACAGAACTTCTCAGGTTCTTCCCAGAAAGCATCCATCCATACGCTTCACATCCATCTGGTCCACACATGTAGCTGTGTGTGTTTGTCCTAGATTTTCATTTAATTAATTGAAATTTCTAATCCCATCCCTGTAGGAGGCCTTTTGCCTTTGGTAGGCCGTCATTGTAAATAAGAATTTGTTCATAACTGAATTGCCTAGTTAAATACATACAAGTTCATTCGGTCTTGGTGGGAGTCAGGTGCTCAGATTACCGTATTTACAGTTGAAAAATATTTATTAGAAAATACATATTTTGGGTTTGAATGTACATTTGTGTGTTTGTACACTGAACAAAAATAAAACAAATGCTAGATGTAAAGTATTGGTCCCATGTTTCATGGGCTGAAATAAAAGATCCCAGAAATGTTCCATATGGACAAAATGCTTATTTCTCTAAAATGTTGTGCAAAAATTTGTTTACATCCCTGTTAGTGTACATTTCTCCTTTACCAAGATAATCAATCTACCTGACTGGTGTTACATATTAAGAAGCTGATTAAACAGCATGATCATTACACAGGTGCACTTTGTGCTGGGGACAATAAAAGGCCACTATAAGCTCTGCAGTTTTGTCACACAGAACAATGCCACAGATGTCTCAAGTTTTGAGGTAGCGTGCAATTGTCGTGCTCACTGCAGGAATGTCCACCAGAGCTGTTGCCAGATAATTTCATGTTAATTTCCTCTACCATAAACCGAGAGAATTTGTCAGTACGTGCAAGCGGCCTCACAAACACAGACCATGTGTATGATGTTGTGTGGGCGAGCAGATTGCTGATGTCAACAAAGTGCACCATCGTGGCGTTGAGGATATGGTATGGGCAGGCATATGCTAAGGCAATGAACACAACTGCATTTTATCGATGGCAATTTGAATGCAGAGGGATATTCTGATGGGATCCTGAGGCCCATTGTCGTGCCATTCATCCACCGCCATCAACTTGTGTTTCAGCATGATAATGCACAGCCCCATGTTGCAAGGATCTGTGCATAATTCCTGGAAGCTGAAAATGTCCCAGTTCTTCCATGGCCTGCAAACTCACCAGACATGTCACCCATTGAGCATGTTTGGGATGCTCTGGATCGACGTGTATGACAGTGATCTAGTTCCCGCCAATATCCAGCAACTTCACACAGCCATTGAAGAGGAGTGGGACAACATTCCATAGGCCACAATCAACAGCCTGATCAACTATGCAAAGGAGATGTGTCATGCTGCGTGAGGCAAATGATGGACACACCAGATACTGACTGGTTTTCTGATCCACGCCCCTACTTTTTTTTAAGGTATCTGTGACCAAGTCATGTGAAATCCATCGATTAGGGCCTAATGAATATATTTCGAATGACTGACTTCCTTATATGAACTGTAACTCAGTAAAATATTTTAAATGGTTGCATGTTCTGTTTATGTTTTTTTTCTTTAGTGTATGTGTGTGTGCGCGCTCCTGGTCCTCAGTGCCTTTAGCAGAGATTGAGAAAAAGAGAGATTAGAGTGAGTGATAGTTTACTGACCTCGCTGGACTTGAGCACTCCGAACAGCGGGTATAGGAAGGCTGGTACGAGGGCAGCAGCTCCCAGGGGTACAGCCTCTGACACCCAGTACACCGCTGTCACTATCAACACGTACGCACAGCAGGCCTCCTACATGGGACAGAGACACCGGGGACAGAGACACAGGGGGTGAGACATAGGGAAGAGACAAGGGATTGGGCTTTTATGCAACAATGCAGTTTGCCAAGGGCCATACCTCATACATTTATGCCTGTATTGTATCCTAACGTTTCTTATCATAAAAGCATGGTCAATTATTTAATATATGTCAATGTTAAACTTGATGTGAAATGCTGGTCAAACAAACTCATTGCTGGTCCCACATATTGTCAGGGTTCATTTGTCTGAGTTTATCGGAGTGCAATAATACTGTTGCCTGAAGGAAAGTGATTTTGATTTGATTTGATTGACTAGGATCCCCATTACCCGACACCAATGGCGACAGCTAGTCTTACTGGGGTCCGACACATAACGCAAAATACATCACAGACAAAAGACTTTACAATTTACACACATTTAAAAACATTCAAATAGTAGCGTGTGTGTGTGTGCATCTATCAAGTTCCTAAGTTACCGTGAGACCAAACCTCCGTGTTCCTTATTCACCTTTCAGCACCATTTATTTGCCATGGAAACAATGGAGAATGTGCTCAGTTTGTGAAAGAGCCCATCTAAATTCCAATCTAACAGTCTAATCAAAATGGGATTTGTTATGTCCTTCATTCAAACGTACCTGTTTAACATTTTTGCTTTCTGGAAACTAGAGGCGGCTTTTCATCAAAAATAGATGAATGTCTTTGACCACATTGAATGATCCTCACACTGAATGATCCTTGGTTACCATAGACAGTGGTGGTCCCATTGTACAGTAAACCAGTGGTGGTCCCATTGTACAGTAAACTAGTGGTGGTCCCATTGTACAGTAAACCAGTGGTGGTCCCATTGGACCAGTAAACCAGTGGTGGTCCCATTGTACAGTAAACCAGTGGTGGTCCCATTGTACAGTAAACAAGCGGTGGTCCCATTGTACAGTAGTGGTGGTCCCATTGTACAGTAAACCAGTGGTGGTCCCATTGTACAGTAAACAAGCGGTGGTCCCATTGTACAGTAAACCAGTGGTGGTCCCATTGTACAGTAGCGGTGGTCCCATTGTACAGTGGTGGTCCCATTGTACAGTAAACCAGTGGTGGTCCCATTGTACAGTAAACAAGCGGTGGTCCCATTGTACAGTAAACCAGTGGTGGTCCCATTGTACAGTAAACCAGTGGTGGTCCCATTGTACAGTAAACCAGTGGTGGTCCCATTGTACAGTAAACCAGTGGTGGTCCCATTGTACAGTAAACCAGTGGTGGTCCCATTGTACAGTAAACCAGTGGTGGTCCCATTGTACAGTAAACAAGCGATAACTTATCATGCGGAAGTGAGGAAGCCTTAGAAATCTCCCTTTCCATAATATGTGGCATACAGGTGATGTGTCAGGCACTTGTCTGACTAGCGTAACCGTGCAACTCCCGGTCGAGTACAGGATGTCTAGCCAGCGAGGTGAAGGGGCCTGGAAATATATCAGCTATACATACACACACACGCCATCGGACTGTCCAGCAATGCACACACACACACATACACACACTGGTAGTGTAACCGCTCATTGAAAACAATGTTGAATATTGCTGTGTATCACACAGAGACAATTTGGCCCCTCTATGATGCCTTTGAGGCAGCAGCCACCAACCCTGGCCACTAGCACCTGCCTGGGCATGTTCTCCACATGCGCCCTACTGGACATGCCCAGTCTTGACCACACCACCCCAGGTGGGAACACAACACCCCCTTTCTGTGATCTACTGGGCATGTCCAGTAATAATGTACTCTGGCCACAGGGAAAGCGTCCCCAGGTTTTGCCCCAGGAAACTGAGGTGATCCTGACTATCTCCCATTAGTTAGTGTTTGTCAGATACGGGATGTGAAGTCTGATCTTGGTCATTCAGGAGACGGGGGACAGAGACAATCAAGAGATCATTGATCAGAGGTTGTCACACAGTAGAGAACTGCCATGCAATGAATGGACTTTCAATGAATCAATAAACTCACTCAAAATCTCATCCATTTTCCAGTTTCATCAGAGAACTGGGTTATTGAGGCGATCATGGGGTATCTCGTATTTACCGACAGTAGGGAAATATGTTTCTAAATGGTCAATTGCTCAATTTGTTTCTCCAATCTGGCATGTGTATGGATGGACTGTGTGATATTTCACTGCAATGAGCAAGCACTTCTCAAGAGGTCAAAGGTGACTCAGCAGACATTTTCTGTCTACATCTGGAGGTTGCATTGTCACTTCACCTTTCAGACCATGACTCAACATGACCCTTAAGTGAGTGACGAGATCAACGAAAGGAGATGGCTTTTCAGGCATTCATGTTATCTCTTCATCAAGGCCAAATGCTTTTATAAAGATGATTAATCTGGATAACCGTTCATCAGTGTTGACGGTGAGATTTTTTTTCCAGATGACTACAGAAAGAATGGATTCACTCATTACTTCAATTCAACCCTTATCTTCCTCTGGAGAGACAACGATGATTAAAAAGAAACACTGTTTTGCATTCCTTCATATGATGATCTCTACTGATAATCTCTGAACACAGTTCGGTCAGTTAATCTGCTCATTAGACAGACATTATTTTCTCCTGACTCAAACCCCAAGGAGCTGAGTTCATCCTACTGTCAGAGATAAGGAGGATACCTAACCTTGCCTGAGACCAGGGGCCAGTACTCATAAAGCGTCTCAGACTAGGAGTGCTGATCCAGGATCAGTTTAGTGATTTAGATCGTAATGAATAAGGGCCCTGAAGACTAGGCTTTAGTTCAGTGGGCTAACACAGTCCCGGTGTCAAAAAAACCTGGGTTTGAACTCAGAAAGGCACATTAGTACAATTCTCTCAGGCTGACACAGGAAAACAGAGCATGAGGGGTTCTGTAGCTGCAGCTGGCCACATGCTCCATTGTTCTGTCCCTCTCTGAACTTGATAAATTCTGTAATTGGTGAGAGGGCATTCTGGAACCGCAGGTGGTTCTAGGCAAACAGAACGACCAGACCCGTCCCCACATAGCTGAGCTGAGTTATATAACCTAATAGCTTGGCACAGATTCCCCTTCTCCCTGCCGCCTGTGGTGCCAACCGCTGTACAACAATGCACCCTACTGTGAAGTGTAAACACACGGAATGGTGCACTTTACGCACAGACGCCGATTGCATAAATAATGCGTAAAACAAGTCTCCATCAGCAAAGCATTAATAGAATATGAGGTAAATCGAAATATTTGCACTGTGGGCATGTATTATGGCAAATTATAATCATAAAGACACTTACAGCTGTTCTCACCCCCAATTTTATTTTGCTTCATGTACTGTACGCTAACTCGGAAGAACAATGCCAATAGCCTACCCATGCGCAATATTCGTCATGCTAGCGATATGATGTGATGGAGTCGGGTACTCACGCTGGTGGGGTGGATGAGGGGCAACGGCAGCAGCGACAGTGGGATCAGCACCACCAGGATCAGCTTGCGTGCTCTCCATAGCTTCTTGATAAGGTCCATCCTTGCCGCGGCCTCCAGCCTCATCGGGGACTGCTCGCCTGGGTTCGGTATCAGCGCAGAGAAGCTGGCTTGTTTGTCCCTTTTAACGTTTTTTTTGGCGTGACATGAAGTCTTAATGAAAGTTAAAGAAAAATCCCTTTAAATGTCTCCTTCTGGAGTGAAAACTGGAGTTTCTATTTGCAGTTGGTTGGTCCTCGCAGGTTCTGCTTGTTTGGTTCTGGTGGCGATGTACTGCAGTCTGCAGGGCACAGTCCTCCGTCTGAAATAACTGCTCTTTGTACAACCTCACCTCAGTACTTGACCTGCAGGCAACCCCCACCTCTGAGTTCAGCTAGGAGATCCAAAAGTGCAACAAATAGGTTCCTGACTTATTTTTCAATACTGTCCACCTATTCTTATCTGAATACCAGATAAGGTATCTTATGCAGAGCCCCCGAGCAAAAGAGACCTTGATCTCAGTGGTACTCCCTGCTCAAATAAAGGCTAAATAAAATGTAAAATGCTGATGTTTGAGATAGACCAGGCGGCTACTGTGAGTGCAAAACAAATGTCTATATAAAGAGGTTCTCAGCACCAAGACTTTTTATAACTTGTCACATTTATGACCCTCCAGTATGCTAATTTCCTCAACCTCATCCTTCACCCCGCCTCACTGGTCTCTAAGCCAATCAGCTTTTAGTAATGACTTGTCATGAGTTTGCAGCATGGTGTGGAGAAGAGAGGTAGGTCTGATGATGTTTTAGTGTGTCCAATGTGTAATAATATTACAGTCATGTACCATTGGTAACCCTAACATTTGCTACACGGACAATTTACACTGACTCCCTTTATTATTCATTTATCTTGGTTGTTTTGCACGGACTCTCTTGCCCTGGCTCTATGCACACTCACTAGTCTCTACCCACACACTCACACATACTACATTGACATTCCAACGCACGCACACGCACACACACTACACACGCTCATACACACAAAACACACACACACACACACACACACACATGCATATTGACGCCACCAACGCTAACACATAAACACACGTTCCCATTCACTGCTGATACTCTGTTTATTATCTGTCCTGATTGCCTAGTCACTTTTATCCCTACCCACATGTACAGTCTGTATTCAATTCAATTTGATTTGATTTGTAAAGAAAAAATAATCGTTTTGAGTGCTTTATAAATGAAAGTGCTGGTATTAACAGATTATTGAATGTAATAGCTCGTTGTTCCATGTGCACCAGTTTTGGTCCATGCCAGTTTTGATCCATACACAGCGCGTCCTTGGTGCCAAGGACTGATACCTCACCAGTCAGAGTGAAGTGCAGCCCGAGCCTGCCCTCAGGTGGTATTTGTCTGTACAGTAAGTGCTAAATCCCCTATTTGAGTGGAGGGCTGTGGAATTGAAGAGATCCACGATCTTTACACATCTATCTTGCCTTATTTATTCAGACAAAGCTTTCGTCGGTTCTGTGAATGTGTGAATATGTCAATGTTAGTTGTCACATGTCTCGTCATTATACAACTGTGTCACGATCTTCTTCATCTGATGAACAGGAAAGATCGGACCAAAACGCAGCGTGGTAAGTGTCCGTTTTAATTTAATATAACTGAACACGAAATACAAAATAACAAAGTGAAACAACAAAAATCGAAACAGTCCTGAAAGGTGACACAACACAAAACAGAAAACAACTACCCACAAACACCAGGTGGGAACAGGCTACCTAAGTATGGTTTTCAATCAGAGACAATGAAAGACAGCTGCCTCTGATTGGGAACCATACCAGGCCAAACACAAAGAAAACATAGAAAAACAACATAGAATGCCCACCCAAGCTCACGCCCCGACCAAACCAAAATAAAGGCATAAAAAGGAACCAAGGTCAGGGCGTGACAGCCTGGCTGTTTAAAAAGCTGTATGGTCATTTAAGGGTTTTACATGAAAGCTACATATATAAGTATATTTTAAACTTTGCTGACCGGCTAACTAATGTCACATGACACACTTCTAACTCATAATCAGCATAATCCGACCAAACAACAAACAGAAACACCTTTGTGTGACAGAGAGAGGTTTCCTGATGACTTGAATCTTTTGCTTTGGCTGTATATACCTGTACATTGCATGTCGAGAGTGGGAGATTGAAAGAGAGAGATTGAAGGAGTGAGAGAGAGAGAGATTATAAAATCCATGTACACAAACAAAGTGTGCGGTTAAAATTGGCAAAAAACACACATTTCTTCACACAGGGTCGTGGGGTGAGACAGGGATGCAGCTTAAGCCCCACCCTCTTCAACATATATATCAACGAATTGGCGCAGGCACTAGAAAAGTCTGCAGCACCCGGCCTCACCCTACTAGAATCCGAAGTCAAATGTCTACTGTTTTGCTGATGATCTGGAGCTTCTGTCACCAACCAAGGAGGGCCCACAGCAGCACCTAGATCTTCTGCACAGATTCTGTCAGACCTGAGCCCTGACAGTAAATCTCAGTAAGACCAAAATAATGGTGTTCCAAAAAAGGTCCAGTCACCAGGACCACAAATACAAATTCCATCTAGACACTGTTGCCCTAGAATACACAAAAAACTATACATACCTTGGCCTAAACATCAGCGCCACAGGTAACTTCCACAAAGCTGTGAAAAATCTGAGAGACAAGGCAAGAAGGGCATTCTATGCCATCAAAAGGAACATACATTTCAACATACCAATTAGAATCTGGAAAAAAAATACTTGAATCAGTCATAGAGCCCGTTGCCCTTTACGGTTGTGAGGCTGGGGTCCGCTCACCAACCAAGACTTCACAAAATGGGACAAATACCAAATTGAGACTCTGCATGCAGAATTCTGCAAAAATATCCTCTGTGTACAACGTAGAACACCAAATAATGCATGCAGAGCAGAATTAGGCCGATACCCACTAATTATCAAAATCCAGAAAAGAGCTGTTAAATTCTATCACCACCTAAAAGGAAGCGATTCCCAAACCTTCCATAACAAAACCATCACCTACAGAGGGATGAACCTGGAGAAGAGTCCTCTAAGCAAGCTGGTCCTGGGGCTCTGTTCACAAACACAAACACACCCCACAGAGCCCCAGGACAGCAGCACAATTAGACCCAACCAAATCATGAGAAAACAAAAAGATAATTACTTGACACATTGGAAAGAATTAACAAAAAAACAGAGCAAACTAGAATGCTATTTGGCACTAAACAGAGAGTACGCAATGGCAGAATACCTGACCACTGTGACTGACCCAAACTTAAGGAAAGCTTTGACTATGTACAGACTTGGTGAGCATAGCCTTGCTATTGAGAAAGGCCGCCGTAGGCAGACATGGCTCTCAAGAGAAAACAGGCTATGTGCTCACTGCCCACAAAATGAGGTGGAAACTGAGCTGCACTTCCTAACCTGCTGCCCAATGTATGACCATATTAGAGAGACATATTTCACTCAGATTACACAGATCCACAAAGAATTCGAAAACAAATCCAATTTTGATAAACTCCCATATCGACTGGGTGAAATTCCACAGTGTGCCATCACAGCAGCAAGATTTGTGACCTGTTGCCACAAGAAAAGGGCAACCAGTGAAGAACAAACACCATTGTAAATACAACCCACATTTATGCTTATTTATTTTCCCCTGTGTACTTTAACCATTTGTACATTGTTACAACACTGTACATTTGAAAGTTCTGTATGTGTAATGTTTACTGTTGCGTCACAGTTTTTATTGTTTATTTCACTTTTGTATATTATCTACCTCACTTGCTTTGGTAATGTTAACACATGTTTCCCATGCCAATAAAGCCCCTTGAATTGAAATTAAATTAATTGAATTGAGAGAGAGAGAGAGAGAGAGAGAGAGAGAGAGAGAGAGAGAGAGAGATGCAAACATAGACTGTTCATAGACTACCACAACATTACATGGTTACTGGAAGTGATACTACAGCTGTCTACATTGATATATATGAGTTAGGCCAAATGGACGTTAGCCTGTATAGATCCACTGGCCGTTGATCTGTCTTGACTGATATAATGTGTGTGTGTCTGATGTGTGTGTGTGTGTCAATGTGTGTTCCTTCATGCATGTGTGTGTATGTATATGTGCTTGTGTGTGCGTATGTGTGTGTGTGTCTGCAGAGAGGATACTAGGCCAGGTGTTGTATAACCCAATCAATGTTGCCTAATTCCTACTAACCCTCTTTACATCGTAACAGGGATCAACTTAGTCAATGTTGCTGAACAATGTGTGTGTGTATATGTGTGTGTGTTTGCATGCGTGTGTTTTCTTTTCTTGTTGTTGTGGTGCGGATAAGGAGATCATTGCCTTCTAGTATGGACAAGTAACACTAAAAACAGGTGGGTTGGATTGACTGGCTTGGGGCCCATCATCACATTAGGTCTGTGAATGGTTGGTTCTGTGTCGGGGTAAAACCCAGGGGTAAGAGTTAGGTTAACAGACTCATTAGTACCAAAGAGCTCCCAGCTCACTGAGACTGTGTCAAAGGTGGGTGTGTGTTTAGTCTGGTACAGAGCCATACATATGGTCCTGTAGTGAGGTACAGATGTAGGATCTTAATTTGACCTATATTGTCTCAACAAAATAATCCTGCAGAAACAGGATTTTTACGTTTTACCCACATTTTTGCTTGATCAGTGGTTGGGCTAATAGCTGGCCAAAAGTAGGCTTCATGAAAAGTGCAATACTGTTAAAATAACCGTGTGTTAGTTTTGGTTTTCAGCAAATTTATGTAAAACACAAAGCTCCTCTGCATTTCCTGCGGTGCAGGAAATTTCTCATCAACGAAAGAGTGATCCATTTAAGATCCGACATCTGTAAATTGCACTGTGTCTGGTGTTCTGGTTCATCAGCTATGTGCGTGAGAGGCTAAAGTCGCCTAGCACACGTGAAGACTCAGTGACTGAAGACTGTAGAATTAGTAACCAGATAGAATTACTTCTAATTCCCAATTCATCAAAATACTCTCTAGTGCTACACTGCCCAGTAGGCCTATATCACAGTATTCTCCAGTATCCAGTCAAGCAGAGTACTCTGGAGTACATTGTTCCATATAGCCTCTCAGTGCAAAGACACCATAAGCTAGTACTATAGAGGGAGTATCCCATCATGGCAAAGCATTTTTTATTTGGTTTTTATTTCACCTTTATTTAACCAGGTAGACCAGTTGAGAACAAGTTCTCTTTTACAACTGCGACCTGACCAAGATAAAGCAAAGCAGTGCGACACAAACACCACAGAGTTACATGTGGAATAAAAAAAAGTACAGTCAATAACACAATAGAAACATCTATATACAGTGTGTGCAAATGTAGTATGATTAGGGAGGTAAAGGCAATAAATAGGCCGTAGTGGCAAAATAATTACAATTTAGCAATTAAACACTGGAGTGATAGATGTGCAGAAGACGAATGTGCAAGTAGAGATACTGGGGTGCAAAGGAGCAAAAAAAGAAATAACAATATGGGGATGAGGTAGTTGGGTGGGCAATTTACAGATGGGCTGTGTACAGGTACAGTGATCGGTAAACTGCTCTGACAGCTGATGCTTAAAGTTAGTGAGGGAGATATAAGACTCCAGCTTCAGTGATGTTTGCAATTCGTTCCAGTCATTGGCAGCAGAGAACTGGAAGGAAAGGTGGCCAAAGAGGAGTAGGCTTTGGGGGTGACCAGTGAAATATACCTGCTGGAGAGCTTGCTACAACCACAAGTTCACATGAGGGGATGGGACAGGGCCAAGGTTGGCAGAACCACAGCACAGCAGGCATGAGCCTGAGAATCAGATCCACTGTTGTATCTACTGTAGCCTTTCAGCCCCAGGAGGCCTTAAATCCTCCTCTCTAAAGCTGCTGCCTGCTGCCTCCCTGTTACAGCCCTTTACAGCCTTTCCCATGGCCCTGCTAGCTTAGTTAGGTTACTGTAACTGTACAGCAGTAAAACATCTCTACGGTTATTATCGCTCTCAGAGAAACGACTGTAACAGCCGACCATGTTGATAAGATCTGGTAAAATGTGATGTGGTGGTAGTCTATGAACAGTCTACGTGTGCATCACTCTCTCTATCTCTCTCTGTGTATCTCTCTCCCGCCGTTCACAATGCATTTACGGTGTGGCTATGATTTCCCCTTGACCTGTAGGTGCAAAGCTCATCTGCCCTGAGTGACCTGCTCCTCAGTTATCTCCTGCAGAGCACATCCTGTTAGTGGCTTTACCTGCGTGCTGCTGTGCTCCTCAGTTCTGTACTCATCTGTGCTCTTGTGCACTCTGTACCATTGCACTGAAGTGTGAGGCATATCCACCAGAGACACAGAGTGGCTGTGAAGAACGATGCGTTGCCTCTGTGTTGTTGTGTTACTGAATCGTGTATCTTATCATCTCTGTCTCCACGAAGACGATTCATCTGGCGATTGTGACGAAGTCGCATGCTTTGTTGTTGTTGTTTTTGTTGTTGTGTTATGTTGTCAACTTCATTTGAATCCTACGTTAAGCAGAACATTATGATTCGAGCTAGGAGTTTGTCGGCCGTTTCAGATGGCTTCAGTCTATGTTTATCTAGTCATGACAGGTTCAGTGACCCCGACAAGACCCCTGCACCTTAATTTAAAGTCACGATCAGTGACCCCAACCAGACCCCTGCACCTTAATTTAAAGTCACGATCAGTGACCCCAAACAAGACCCCTGCACCTTTTTTTAAAGTCACGATCAGTGACCCGACAAGACCCCTGCACGTTTATCTAAAGACATGATCGTTTCACTGAGCCATTGAATTTAACATACACACTTGACCGGTGATATTTGTGAATGTTTTTCACTGTGGTTGTTAAAGTGCCAGGTGAATCAGGGCAGAGATTGCAGTCTGGACAAGACAGGAAGCCATGCTGATGACTGTTGAATAATAGAGGCTGTGATCTAAAATAGACTTATTGTGCCAGTCCAGCCCGTTAGTGACCAGAGAGTACTGCAGGAGAAACGAGCCATTCACAGCTTCTAGTTTCCTCCATCCTAACCCATCTCCCTGGGATCCATTAGAGATTTTTATTGAACATTTATTTAACTAGGCAAGTCAGTTAAGAACAAATTCTTATTTTTAATGACGGCCTAGGAACAGTGGGTTAACTGCCTGTTCAGGGGCAGAACGACAGATTTGTACCTTGTCAGCTCGGGGATTTTAACTTGCAACCTTTCGGTTACTAGTCCAACACTCTAGCCACTAGGCTACCTGCCTCTAACCACTAGGCTACCCTGCCGTCCCGAGATGGGAATTGTGGCTTTGCATCTTTACAGTGTGTTCTTACTTCACACAGCGCAGTATAATTTTTATGTCATTATCGATGTACTGAGCATACTGCTGCGCTCCTGTTCTATGCTTTGTCCCAGAGGTGATGCTGGCCGATGCTGTTGGCTGCTTATGCAGTTTTCTCAATACTGCAAACTGTTATTTTTTCCCGCACAGACCCATTTACCTGTGAAACATGATCTCTCTCTCTCTCTCTCTCTCTCTCTCTCTCTCTCTCTCTCTCTCTCTCTCTCTCTCTCTCTCACTCTCACACACACTCAGCCCTGGGATGAAGAGAGGGAGGGTGGAAGGATAGGGGGGAAGAGGGAGGGTGGGAGGATAGGGGGGAAGAGGGAGGGTGGGAGGATCGGGGGAAGAGGGAGGGTGGGAGGATCGGGAGGAAGAGAGAGAGAGGGATGGGGAGCAGCGACCAGGAATATCAGGATTTAAGAGTGCATGAATTACCGCTCTACAGCGGGTTACGTAAGAGCTGCCGTCAGAACAGGGGATCACAGGGAGCAGAGAGAGAGAGGGAAAGCAGAGAGGAAGGCAGAGAGAGAGAGAGAGAGAGAAGGGACAGAGGCAGGGAGTAAAGAGAGAGAGATTAGAGAGAAAAAGGCATTGTGCAGAGATTGCAGGGACAGGCAGGTTACAGAGCGGCTACGATCCACAGCGCACCAGCGACATGGGCCACACACAGACCTCTTTGTCTCCACTCAGGGAGTGAAGAGACGAGACTAGGACTGGGAAGAGGACAGGACACTGCGAGAGGAAGTGATTTGAAGAACAACTGTGTTTTAACAGCTTTTGCTGGGGCACCTTGAGTGGCGGGACGGTAAGGGACCAGCTGTGAGTGTCATCTGGCCATGAGAGAGTGACGGAGAAAGGACATCTACTGCTACTGAGGACGTCTTGGTATCTTCCTCTCCTGCCTGTCCCCATGTCGAGAGGAGGGAGGCCCCCGGGTGGGTGGGCCCCGATGTGGCCCCTGGCGTGTGCACTGACCCTGGCTGCATGCTCGTCGGTCAGCCCCCTCCTCCAAGAGACCACCTCTGATCCTCCCATTGCTACAGAGACACAGACTGGAGTACGAACACAGCCAGAGCTTCAGACAGAGGCACAGACACAGCCTAAGCTACAGACTGAGTCACCAACAGAGTTAGAGTCACAGGCAGCCATCAGTAACCACACAGGTGAGTCCGTGTTCTCCTGGACTGATGTCTAATACTGCTACAAACTAATACCGCAGACAAACTTGTGTTGTGTTTGTGGTGTGTACTACTTTATGCTTGCAGGTGCAAGTGGGCCTATGTTGTTGCTTGTTTGTCCGCATGTTCATGTCTCACGGTTTCCCCATCTGTACACAGAATGGCAGTATCGGCCGTCATATCAGAGCTTGAGTTGTGTGCAGGTGTTATTGACTTGTCTAAATGTTATTAGAATCCAAAGTGAAGCAGTTCAGACTCAGAGCTTCCTAATCAGAGCCTGGGGGGGGGGGGGTTCATGGCTTCAGGTGATGTGGTTGTGATGTCTCATTATGGCTGCACTGAAATCAGCAAGATGCCACTATGGTGCTACTGTGTGCATGAGTTAGCAGTTAGTGGGGCATCCCGTTCCCCCCCCCCCTCTCTCTCTCTCTCTATCTGCCTTTCTCTCTCTCTCTCGCTCTCTTTCTCTCTCTATGTCTCTCTCTCTCTCTCTCCCTCTCTCGCACACACACACTAGTGCTCACACACTAATACACAGTCCTACCACCACCCACACGTGCATGGCATAGACACGTGCATACACACAGACAGAAATGGACACACACTAACCACAACGATGTAAATCTCCTTAAAGGTTTAAAAAACACACAGTTGGTTTCATAACAGCAGCTTTCTCTCTCTCTCTCTCTCTCTCTCTTTCACTCTCCGCGTGGGAATACATATTTAATATTAGATCCCGCTGGTCAACAGCACACTTCCCCTCAGCCCTCTCTTCTCTATGCCTCAGAATTCTCTTTCTGGGCAGAATCGTGAGCAGCTCCCCTGTGACTAGACTGCCCTGGTCCCTACCAGCACACTCTGTAAATAGCATATTTGTATTGCCATTAGGGGGTCAATGGTAGTGATAGATTTGTAGTTTTATCTCCCTACTTTATCTCCCTTTTCCATTCTATTAGTTGTTTTGCTAGCAGAGGAGAGTGTGTATAGTGCAGTTGTGGCACAGGAATGGGCAAAAATGACAAAATACAATTACGAAATACCATAAAGATCAATGTATCAAAATAAACTACAAAATACTTGTATTGTATTGTATTTTAAAATACAAAAATGCCAGGCCGAATAGCAGGAACATTCTCAGTAATAGTTACAGAAACGTTTGACTTGCTATGACTGTGATATGTTCTTGTTTATCTTCCTTAGTTGAATACACTGACTGTAAGTCACTCTGGATAAGAATATCTGCTAAATGACCAAAATGTAAATGTACAGTATATGAACATACCAAAATGAACTGCAAAGCAGTATTGGCCTTTTTTTTGGGACGGAGCTCATTAGAATAATACTCAGCATGCTATGCAATTATTCATTTTTTACATGACATTTATATTTAGTTTATTTTGCAGATACTCTTATCACACCATAGTGCCATCAGTCTTCTGATACCAATGCAGGGTGCAGTGGTGTAAAGTACTTAAGTACAAATACTTTAAAGTACTACTTAAGTAGTTTTTGGGGGTATCTGTACTTTACTATTTATATTTTTGACTACTTTTACTTTTACTTCACTACATTCCTAAAGAAAATAATGTACTTTTTACTCCATACATTTTCCCTGACACCCAAAAGTACTTCTTTCATTTTTGAATGCTTAGCGGGACAGGGAAATGGTCACTCACTTATCAAGAGAACACTTTCACGTTTCACTTTTACCTGAGTCAATTTCCATGAAGGTATCTTTATTTTTACTCACGTATGACAATTGTGTACTTTCCCCACCACTGACAGGGTGAAAAGGGGCTACAAAATTGTAAACCACTTAAATGTTTCGTATAGAAAAGTATTTTGAAAATACATAATTACAGCTCTCGAAACGATCTTGTTTCAAAATACTGTACATTAGAGTGTAATTCAGCTCAGAGGGTTAATAGAACTGACTCTCAGATCCATGTTCCACAGCTGAAACAATGCAGACATTCTAACCTGGGAGGTCTAGCTGCTGTCAGTCAGTCGAGCAGCCTCTGCAGGCACACAACCAGTCCTCTTATTACCAGTCACTGCATGGTCAGAAGACCCGAGCTATGTTTAACCAATACGTCCAGCCTCACACTGTCACACCCTGACCATAGTTTGCTTTGTATGTTTATATGTTTTATTTGGTCAGGGTGTGATCTGAGTGGGCATTCTATGTTGTGTGTCTAGTTTGTCTGTTTCTGTGTTTGGCCTGATATGGTTCTCAATCAGAGGCAGGTGTTAGTCATTGTCTCTGATTGGGAACCATATTTAGGTAGCCTGTTTGGTGTTGGGTTTTGTGGGTGATTGTTCCTGTCTCTGTGTTTGCACCAGATAGGGCTGTTTTGTTTTTTCACATTTCTTGGTTTTGTTAGTCTATTCATGTATAGTTTCTTTATTAAAGAACCATGAATAATAACCACGTTGCGTTTTGGTCCGCCTCTCCTTCGACACAAGAAAACCGTTACACACAAGGCACAGGTCCAGCCCTTAACAGAGAGAGAGGGGGGATAGGTGGAGTGAGGAAGGGAGCGAGAAGACAAACATAGTTCTCGAGATAAAGTTATCGTCGGTTATTATTAGAGGGAAAGGTTAGAGGGAACACCAACTCTCTTCTCATCAGCCATTCGTTCTTAAAAACAAAAAACAGAGAGAGAGTGAGAATGAGACACACCACTGGTTCTCAATCCTGGTCCATGGGACCCAAAGGGGTGTTTTTGTGCCCTAGCACTACACACCTGATTCAAATCATCAAAGCCTTTTGATGAGTTGATC
>NC_088237.1:11607584-11630084 GCF_036934945.1 Oncorhynchus masou masou | reverse complement strand
ACAACATATCATCGCGTGACTCCAGGTTTACTTCGATATGATGGTTATTATATCCGTATTTGTGCATAAAGGTGTTTCCACCGCCATTTCTTGCATAACTAATTGTACCGACACAAAAATATCCCACCTTGTCTAGCGTATTTTCTTTTGACGACATTTGGAAAGTTTACCGACAAGTTTGCTGTTTCCATCATGCCTGTCGTGACATTTCTTATCCTACGTACTTTACTTGCATAAAAAGTCTGGATGGAAACCTGGTTACTGATATACAAGAACAGTCTCACAAATGTCAAACACATTGATATACAAACAATACAACTAAAGAATAATGTGTGTGTAGATTGTTTGTGTTGGAGTGTGATAGTGTGCCTGTGTGTGTGTGTGTTCATTTGTGTGTGTGTCATTTCATAGTCCATAATGAGCTGTTGTTTTTTGTTGCTCTGTTTTGAGCCAGCTGCAGCTTTGTTAGGTCTTTCTTTGCTGCACTTGACCATATTACCGGACAGTAATCAAGATGGGACAAGACCAGAGCCTGAACAACTACTACAGTTGATTTGTGTCAAAAACGCAGAGCATCTTTTAATCATAGACATACCTCTCCCCATCTTCACGTCAATATGATTTGACCATGATACTGTAATTGACCACCCAAAGTTATACCTAGGGGTTTAGCTTCCTCAACTTGTTGAGGTTTAGGTCTTAGAGAATGCATTGAACCAAATACAACATTTTTAGTTTTAGATGTATTTAAGACCAGTTTCTTATTAATTACCCATTCTGACACAGACTGTAACACCTTGTTTAAATGTTCAGTGAGCTCACTGGCTTTGGGTGCTGACATGTAGAATGTGGAATCATCCGCATACATAGTCATTCTAGCTTCGTGTAAGACCAGTGTCAAATCATTTGTAAAAATAGAAAAGAGTAATGGCCCAAGGCAACTGCCCTGAGGGACACCGCACTGTACATATCTGATGTTAGAGGAGCTTCCATTAAAGAAAACTCTCTGTGTTCTATTGTGTATTTACAGAGAATTACCTCAACCCCCCTCTCCTTGAAATATATATTTTCCTCAATCTCTTTCTCTCTCTCTGCCCTCTTTCTATAAACAGCTAATTAAACTGTGTAAAATGTACTCTGAGAGTTTTAGATTGAACACTTTTGAGAGTGTATACCTTATGCTAGATATAAACATCAGTAATAAATGAAAATCAAAATATTCTAAACCCTTCCTCTTGTTCTGCTTTTGTAATTCTCATATTCACTCTCTATCTCACGCTCTCGCCAGGTCTGTTGTGTGTGTCCGTGCTTCCCCCGAGGCGCGGGTCATTCTATGTGGAGCATGGGACAGGGGTGTCGGTGGGTACAGTGCTGGCCTTCTGGTGCAGGGAGGGCTACCAGCTGGTGGGCAGTGATAAGATCTCCTGCAGCGTCTGGGCAGGCAAACCCCAGTGGAGCAACTTCCTGCCAGTCTGTGAGGGTGAGACAACACAGCTGGTCCAATCCCTCGCTAGCCCTTTCACTCCCAGCCTCTTCTCCTATTCTGTGCCCATTTCACCTAGCTCATACCCTCCTTCCCTAGCTCCCTTCTCCTAGCTGCTACACATTTCTTTTACCCTCTTTTCCTAGCTCCCTACTCCTTGCTCCTACCCCTGCAGTGATCTTAAAAAATATATCCGAAGCGACATGATAGGTGAAAGTAATTTGTCAGAGACTCAGTACTGGACTGAATTGACTTGCCTTTGACCTGCCTTCCCCTCAGCCATATCGAGGCCAGAGGACCGGGGTCTGCGCGTGGCCGTGCTGGCCTCAGTGGTCAGTGGCATCGTCATCCTGGCAATGTCTCTCTCCTTCATCATCTGCTGCCTGCAGGAACGCACTGGGAAGGACAGGGGCTCCAGGAGGGACGGCAGGAGCAGGTACACACAAACACACCCACACGCATTCATAGGCGCAAGCACACACACACGCACACATTTGAAATGCTTTATTTGAATCCACAAATCACATTACAGTCGAGAAGGATTCAAACATTTCATAGGTCATGGATATATCGACACTTGTGGATACAGAAAGCACCTTCTTATCCATACAATAAGGTTGCCCATGACCACTGACACAGAGCAGTACCTCGTAGGACGTTTTGCCTTTCTGCGATGCAGGCCTGCAATCTGAATGCACGTACCGTCAACCTGGCCGAGACTCCCAGATATCAGCACTATAAGTTTGCACTGATAACCAAGGCTGTTCAGGCGTGACACGAGGGTCTGGTATTTCAGCAACTTGGTAGCAACTTTCTGCTCCATGTAGGCGTCCATGAGCACCTCCCTCTGACCTTCCCCCACAACAACAATATGTGGCATATTTCGTATATTAAACACATATCACACACACACACACACACACACACACACACACACACACACACACACACACACACACACACACACACACACACACACACACACACACACACACACACACACACACACACACACACACACACGCACGCGCACGCTCCGAACCTTTACCGGAAAGAGGAGACAGGGGTGATATTGATGGAGATGATGATAACCACCTCTCTCCAGGCGTAGAGACACGCGGTCTTCTCGGCGAAGTGAGTGCTGGCTGGAGAGAGAGGAGGGGGACTGGGGCACGTTTCCCCCTCCTAAGATCTTCCACCTGTCACAGCGGCCGGACCTCCGGCTGGCTGCAGAAAGCCCTGTCTACCTGGGGGGCATGGCCGGGTTCGACAACCGCGGATACCTGAGGTGAGAACCTGAGATCTACTGTATGAACCGAAACGTGTTGTAAATATCAATTGAAACCTGCTACAGTATGCACCTTTTATAGACACCAAATATATTGGTTTGTTTCCACTCATTCTAAGGTCTCTCTCTCCCTCTCTCTCTCTCTCTAGGAGTCAGGAGAGCCTACTGAAGGCCCCGCTTCCTGGTCTGTTCCGGGCAGAGAGTCAGATCATCTACCCCCACGTGGTGCTCCAGAGAGTCCCCACCCCCACTGCCCCAACTGCTCCGGTCTACCCCCACAACATTACCTCCAACTCCGGATGTGCTCCCTCACAGCCACACCACATGCCCCCATATCCTACCCCACAGTATCCCATCCACAACTCCACCCCCCAGCGAGTTCCATGGCAAACGCAGCCCCATTGAACTGTCACTGTCCACTCGATCAAATAACACACTATTCCCTAATAAGTGCGCTATGTTTGAGCAGAGCCCCATGCAGCCAACCTTATGCAAGTTTTGGTCAAAAGTGATGCGCTACATCGGGAATAAGGTGTTATTTGCCATTTGAGAACAGCCCTCAGACCCCTGTCAGTGAGATGCTTCTACTACTGCAAGGATGGCTGGATGGGACACGTATTACTGTATATACTGTATGATATGGACTGACAGAGAGACCAGAGGGTCTTTTCCAGCACTTTCTGACTCCTCGCCTCTTCTCTCACTGAGGAAGCTCTTTCTGCTGTTTCTAGTGTATCTCTACACGGCAGAGGAGGTTTTTCTATCTCTACCATTCTCTCTGTGTCTCCTGTCAAGGCTTTTGTTCATTTTGTGGTGTCCTCCATTTTCACAAGCGCTTTCTTCCTATTAGTCTTCTGATTGGTCAAAGTCCCCTTCAGACCGTGCCTATCAGGACACATCCACTTGTTGATGTCACTGACTGAAGACTGTGAGATGTTGTTTGGCGGTGGTCCCCAAGTCGCCACTGACCAAAGAAGAAATGGACTTAGCTGAGGAAGGTGGATACAGAAATCATCCCCAATACAAATGTATGGGTGTATAATATATTATTCTTAAAGGTTATGAATATGCAAATTCATGTTTTTCATGAAATTGGATGATATTTGGATGAAAGTATGATGGCCAAAGTATGAAAAATGTAAAGTATGAAAACTGTTTCGTCTACATTGATAAAGTTTGGATTCTTGGATTCAGGAGGCGGGATTATTAAGGGGCTAGGGTGACATCACCCTAACTCTCTCATTTTAATACAACAATGGTAACATGATATTCTCTTACCTAATTTAAATAAGTACCGCCTTGTAACCAGCATCGGAGAAAGCGTGTTTACAGAGGGGCGTGGTTTATATAGCTAGATAGCTACTCTACTGGTGTTAGCTAGTCACTGGCTAGCTAGGTCTTCAGCCAGCGTGGAACTAAAGGGGGGACAGGTCGTTCAAAACTCACAGTTGTCAGATCACCACATCCGTCAGTGCTAGTGTGAACCGCAGCACCAGAAACATGTCAAAGGGGAGATGTATAAATGAAATATGTATATCATTGATGCAATTTCAATGTTGTTTGAGTTGCTTTGTGTATCACTTCCTGGTAGTTAGCCATGAAAGAATAAGTAATTTTCCAATATTTTTAGCATTTATATCCCAAAATAATACAATGGGGGATATTTATGTCACTCAAAAGGCTATTTTACATGGTAATCAAAATGACTGTTCAGGACATTTCATAATATGAGAAGGCCTTTCAGCAAAGTTCAGCCATTATTTTCCCCTATTTGTTCTAAAGCTTTGGACTAAAACTTTGGAGATCTCCTTCCCTGTTGTTGAAGTCTTTGTCGTGTGTTTTTCTACGGTGGTAGGAGACTTGGAACAGTCACACCAACTAACCTGCACTTTATGGATTTTACTGACGGGCTGACAATAGCAATTGCAAGAACCTTGCGCTGACTATTCCCGCAATATGTTTGTATGAAAAATGGTTTCTACCTAAAAACTGATTAAAGATATTTTTGTTTAGTTGAATGTAGTGTTCTGGGAGTATTTTTTGTCTCCACGTGACCTTAATTTCCATAGCAATGTGCCTTATCCATCAACTGTCATTTCTGCACTCTTCAGCAGCAGATCAGTCCCATAGAAAACGTTGACATGTTCTGAACCAGCGTTTCACTCTGTCCTGGGGACCCCAAAGTGTGCACCTTTTGTTTTTTTGCCCTAGCACTACGCACAACTGATTCAAATCATCAAAGCTTGATGAGGAATTGATTCCATGAATCAGCTGTGTAGTGTTAGACCAAATGTGGACCCCTCCTGTATAATGATGGGTGAAATGTGAACAGTAGTTATATCCATCAATGGGTGGGGGGGAAGGGGCGTTCTCGTCCTGTCAAACTATCCTCAGCTCTTCTGCTACTCCAGCTGTCTCAACTACAACCGAAGAGGAATGTCCACGTGGACCGGAAAGGAACCGGGAAGGACCTCACAGAACATAAGGATGGAGGTTTGAGGATGGTGGTTGAGGATGGAGGGTTGAGGATGGTTGAGGATGGAGGGTTGAGGATGGAGGTTGAGGATGGAGGTTGAGGATGGAGCGTTGAGGATGGAGTTTGAGGATGGAGGGTTGAGGATGGAGGGTTGAGGATGGAGGTTGAGGGTGGAGGATGAGGATGGAGGGTTGAGGATTGCGGGTGAGGATGGAGGTTAAGGATGGAGGTTGAGGATGGCGGTTGAGGATGGAGGGTGGAGGATGGCGGTTGAGGATGGAGGGTTGAGAATGGAGATTGAGGATGGCGGTTGAGGATGGAGGGTTGAGGATGGCGGTTGAGAATGGAGGTTGAGGTTGTCAACATGTTGACTGGTCTTCTAGCCAAACACTGCTCTGCTGTGGCTGCAGCTGAAGGGAGGGAAGGTTCTGTCTGCATCTAAGGTCTGTCTGTCTACCGTCCCAGTCGCTCTGTGTCACCTGGCACTTAGTTTGGTACTAACTTTTTTCTAGCACTGAAGGTTTTGAAGGTTTTACTTGTGGCGATCATGCTATGTGCTTGTTTTATCCATAGAAATAGATTCTAAATAGATTCTATGTCTATGCTTTTACCTTTGCCAGATTGATATGCCTGTCATTCATGGCTCTGTAGTAGGTTATAGATTACTAAATGGTGTACTGTGAGTCTCAGGTTCTAGATGACTACTGTGATTGTGTGGTGCTAGTTGGTTCGGGGTCTGAACCTGGCTCTTCTGGACCTGCTCTATCTGCTCCTGAAGCCCATACCCATCTACACCAACTTCTCCGTCCTCTTCCTGCTAATGCTGGGCTGTCTCGGGAGCATGGTCTGGACGCTATGGAAACCGAGCCCTGCCCAGAGTCAGACCCAGGGGAAGACAACTCTGTCTCTGAAGAGGAGGGCCCTGAAGAATATGCTAGCTGTCTTGGAGCCCACCGCGGTGGTGTTCTAGTGCTCTACACACTCGTTTTCCTCATGGAGTCTACAAAGCTGGATACAAAGTTGTGCAATGTTATGAAGATGATGATATGCTTCCCCCGCTTTGGCCTCTACATTGGTCTCATGTTCTACCTTGCCAGAGCCAGACAGCTGCAGGTGGGGTGTTTCTGGAGAAGAGTGGAGAGGAAGGCCGAGAAGACGGAGAGAGCAGAGTAGGCAATCATTGTGTTCAATGAATGGCTTCTCTGCCTTAGCGTCAGCCTCACCGAGTCGTAGTGGCACATCACTCCTGGGTTCATCCCTGTCCTCTTGTTCAGGTAGGTGGTGGTGGTAGTTTTTGAGTCTGCTCCGGTCCGTCAGAGGAAGGAAGGACACACCTGGAAGTCTGCGACCCGTAGGTCAATGGAGGGACTCCCATGTGGTCTGCTCGTGCCAGGCATAGGTTGGTGTCTTTGGTCCTTCCTCCTCACCTCTGCTTCCCTAGCTCTGGCGGCTACATTGGTCCCATGTTCTACCTAGCCAGAGAAATGCAGCTGCAGGTGGGGTTTTTCTGGAGAAGAGGGAGGAGGAAGGCAGAGGAGACAGAGACAGCAGAGATGAGAGAGAGCGCAGAGAGGACGGAGAGAGCAGAGAAGGCAGAGAGGACGGAGAGAGCAGAGAAGCCAGAGAGCGCAGAGAGGACGGAGAGAGCAGAGAAGACAGAGAGAGCAGACGGAGACAGCAGAGAAGACAGAGAGAGCAGAGAGCACGGAGAGAGCAGAGAAGCCAGAGAGCGCAGACGGAGACAGCAGAGAAGACAGAGAGAGCAGAGAGGACGGAGAGAGCAGAGAAGGCAGAGCGAGCAGACGGAGACAGCAGAGAAGACAGAGAGAGCAGAGAAGACAGGGAGAGCAGAGAGGACGGAGAGAGCAGAGAAGGCAGAGCGAGCAGACGGAGACAACAGAGAAGACAGAGAGAGCAGAGAGGACGGAGAGAGCAGAGAAGGCAGAGCGAGCAGATGGAGTCAGCAGAGAAGACAGAGAGAGCAGAGAAGACGAAGTGGCTGGTAAGTGGTCCCTTAGTGTGGCACAGTTTGAGCAGATGGTGGTTGAAATGCATTATGTAAATGTTGTATGCTTGTTTTTTCAACGACTATTCGGTACTATGCAAATAAATTCAAAACGACCCTTTCTCAAATGACATAGTTAGTGAATTCTCTTTCTGCCACCTGTTTGTTCACACTGTCACTCACCCACCATATTTCTCTTCTAGATGAAAACCATCATCTCATCCATTAGGTGGCGCTATATGACCACAATAATCAATTAACTGAAGGAAGGAATCCTAACTTTCGCTCTCAGGTACCTGTAAATGGACTGATGTCAATAGGGGGGCAAGTCCCCTCATGTCCCTCCCTCCTGTGAGGTAACGTTACACCCGAGGGCCGCTGCGGCTACAATGACCTCTAAAGACAGTAACGTAGGTACAGGAGGAGCAGAGGTGGCAGTGTGTCAACCAATCAGCGATGAGCTTTATATATAACCAATGAAGTTTAGAACAACTCAGGTTGGGGAGCGCATGGATGAAGAGCGCAAGCGACCAGAGCGTACACTTTCTTAACGATCAAGCCATGGATGTAACATCTCCTAGGTTACTGTATCCCGTGGTGTGTAGCATTGCTATCGCAACTCACAGAGAGTGGAAGTAGCTCTAAAACTCGAGTGAACACAGACCGAGGAATGCGCGTCTCTTCTCTCCGTTCGTGTTTCTCTGATGCAAGTGGCAGGTGAGCTCCGTTGGTGCCCCGGCTGTGCCCAATATGCCCATGGCCATGACGGGCGCGGGAGGCTTGCAGTGCAGGCGCAACAGTAAACTAGACTCATTTCTCAAGAGGAACACCGAGCGCGGGGTGTATGAGCGGATCCGCGCCTATGAACCGTGCGTGGTGGTCTCGGAGAGGGTGAATAAGGTGTTCATGCATGTCGTTCTCAGTGATGAGTGTGTGTATCTGGCTGAGTACCCGCCGCGCACCCTCACCCTCGCGGTCGATTTCAGACACATCCGAGACATCGAGCTGGTAAGGACTGCCTAGAGAGTTATGATATGTGTTGGGACATAAATACAATGTTGGAATATTGTGTAATGCAAACATCAAAAACTTTAGTGACTTCTCTGACTTGCCTTTATGCATAATATCTATTTTTATTGGCCAAACAACAAAACCATTCTTGTTTGGCTTGACTTGTTTGGTCACGCACACACACACACACACACACGCACGCACGCACGCACGCACGCACACAGACGCACGCACGCACACACACACACACACACACACACACGCACGCACGCACGCACGCACGCACGCACGCACGCACACACACACACACACACACACACACACACACACACACACACACACACACACACACACACACACACACACACACACACACACACACACACACACACACACACACACACACACACACACACACACACACACACACACACACACACAGGAGTTGTTCCTGATTATATACTGAACATACTGTATGTCATTTGACCCGTTCTCTAATTCTTTGTTATCTCTCTGTTTGACCTTTGCATAATTTGTGTACGGTACTGTCTGCACTCCCTACCGCACTGGGCCTGGGCTAAGTATAGAGACAGGACGCTGTGCTGCTGATCCTGTCATGTTAAGCCCTATTTAACTGCTTATGGCAGACACAGTGGCTTTGATAGCCTGACCTATTGATAGACTGAGGCAAGCGCATGATAACCATGAACACAGGCTGATGAGACCCGAAGAGACCTTACTACCACACAGTGTGAGGATGAGATCATATTAGACAGCAATGTAGCCAGAGTGGCAGTCTGCTTTGTGTTATTATTCAAACTACTTGGGTGAAATCATTTTGCATTGCCCTGTGCTCAGAGGATGGAGATTACACTTCAGGACCAATGGAATGGTTTAAAATGATCAAACTCCACCCAGCTGGGGCACCGGGCGATGCAAAATTAACTCGTCCATTGTCATGACAAATATTTGCATTATAGCACAAACAGACTGGCTAGAGAACATGGGGCCTTAGCTTGAAAATATGTGTGGTGTGTGTTCCTCTTTTTTTTATCAAGGAGATGTGTTTTTTTACTACAAAAATGTGTGACTAACGTGTCAACATGTGGGCAGAAGCACATGGAAATTGGAATAGAATACAATAACAGACAGCCTCTAGGTTATGGGTCAAGGGTTAGGGCAAGGAGTTTTTCCTCACCACAGCAATTCATGGGCGCTGTACTTTTAGTGACTGTTGGCCCAAAATAAGTGAATGCAGTCACAAAATAAGCTGGAAATGATTAAACATGGTAAATTAGTGTTACTACCTGAGCATTATTACCTTATGTCACTGGTTTCCAGTTTACCAGTGTTTCCCATCTACAGTTAATGCTGTTTGAATTAGCTCACCCTGCCCCTTTCTCACAGTATAGTCTGCCAGTCCAGAAAGGGAGAGAGAGTGTGTACAGTATGTGTGTTTGTGTGTGCGCGAGTGCAATCCCATGTGTTTTTGTGTGTGGGTGTTTCTTTGTGTCTGTGTGTGTGTGTGTGTGTGTGTGTGTGTGTCAGTCAGTAACCAGAGCAAGCTGTTTCCTGTGGCAGAACCAGGAGGAGCAAAGCTTCAGCAAGCCAGTGCGGCTGGGAGACTGTCCTTCTACTGTCTCCAGATATTGTTCCCAAATGGTGTCCCAAGAGACCGTTCACATTCATAACATGATTCAGATTCAGATGTAGCCTACTGTCCTCGAATGTCATCACAGCTCCCAAGGACCTTCCGGAAACAAAGATGCTTAAACAAAGTTTTAATGAGTGATCACTTCTCTGATCACTTCTCTGATCACTTCTGTCAATGATTCTGCTCCAAATAAAGACAGCAGTTCTGGTCCTGCTTTCCAGGTCAATGATCTACCAGAGTTCCTCAGTGGCCGGGACCGGGAGCGCTCGCAGCACATTCGTGTGGTCTACGCCACTGCAAAGCCATCTGGGAAGAAAAATGGTCTGCTCAGAGGAGAACCTCGCGTTCCTCCCGTCCCCTCTCCTCGCCAGCACTGGCCCATCTCCCCCTCCACGGAAGGTAAAGAACAACTGATTTTTCTCTCGCTCTCTCTCGCTCTCTCTCGCTCTCTCTCTCTCTCTCTCTCTGAATCAGGGTATAACAGGTAAGTTACACCGTAAAGGGGTTGTCATGAATTTCATATAACAGTACACGTACTGTAATATACTTGGTAATGAGACACAATATCATATAATTTACTGTATTATACTGTAAAAACAAAAGTAAATGCAACCATAATTGGAATGAATTAAATGAATGAATGTATTTTACTGTAGGGTTGTCGCTCCATGTCATTTCCGAAAGCTGTTTACACGCAGCATCTCAAATTGTTTTGAAATCACTTATGTAGTTAGGTATAGATAAGATTAGCATTCCTGCTTTTTTGTTGCAATATAATTTGATTTCTGAGAAATTAACCCTGTACACTCATGGGACTTTGCCTATATGGATAGGGCTAAAATTGTTGAAAGGGAACAGTTTGGAGATAATGGGAAAATGATTGTTATTTTGTTGAGCATAGGAAGGAGTCATAAGTGCATTCAGATGTGTACCGCGGCAAATTTTCTTCACAAGAAGCAAATAAACGACCCAGGATATGACATGTCATCTTGTAACTGTACATCCAACATAGTGATCATAAATGTTGCAATTGTATATGACATTTGGAAATGTGAAGTCCACATTTGGCTTGCTTGTATGACATCAAAGCGGTATTTATTATAATCCTCAACGTCTCATCCTTCAAAATACATTGCGTCCTCCTAATTCACTGCATTTCCCTCACTCAGACAACGAAACATTTGCAGGGAGGGATAGGGGTAACTTCTTGTCACGCGCGGTGCTCAAGTTCAGAACATCTGTCAGTCAAAACCCATACAGCGCTGTGAAGCTCAGAGCCAGAACTCTGACGTCATATATACGTTCCAATTTAGACGCTTATTAGTGCCCAAATCTGCCATTTTCAACCCATATAGTATATGGGTATCAGTGTAAAAGGCTAAGCTATTGGATTGCACCCAATTGGTCATTTTCATTTAAAGGGTTCATATAATATTCAATAAATATAGTACCAAACATCTGATTTGGATCAAACTTCTACCTAACAATGAGTAAGACATGATGAATCCCCTCCCCCAAAAATCTAAAACCACCCACTGACCCCCCACACCAATTCTTCTACAAAGAAAACAGTAAATAGTATCAGTTCTTTATGTCTGGGAAGTAGTATGAAGCTGCGGCTCAGTGTAATGTTTCTTCATACTATGTATTGTATTCTCAGTGAATTTGTTGATGGTTGTTTTCCCCTGTTCAGAGAAATTAGTCATTTAGGTTGATAGGTTTATCATCATACATCCTGATATTATCAGTGTGAATAATGTGTGAATAATTCCCCCCCACCCCCTCAATGTTTAAGGGATAGAAAATGACATACAGTGCATTGGGAAAGTATTCAGACCCTTCACTTTTACCTGTTTCTTGCATTACAGCATTATCCTTTCTCTTCTTCTCATCAATCTACACACAATAACCCATAATGACAAAGGAAAAACAGGTTTTTAGAAATGTTTACAAAAAAGTAATAAAACATAACTGAAATATCACATTTACATAAGTATTCAGACCCTTTATTCAGTACTTTGTTGAAGCACCTTTGACAGCGATTACAGCATCGTGTCTTCTTGGGTATGACGCTACAAGCTTGGCACACCTTTATTTGGGGAGTTTCTCCCATTCTTCTCTGCAGATCCTGTCAAGCTCTTGTCAGGTTTGATGGGGAGCGTTGCTGCACAGCTATTTTGAGGTCTCTCCAGAGATGTTCGATCGGGTTCAAGTCCAGGCTCTGGCTGGGCCATTCAACGACATTCAGAGACTTGTCCTGAAACCACTCCTGAGCTGCCTTGCCCCAGTCCGAGGTCCAGAGCGCTCTGGAGCAGGTTTTCATCAAGGATCTCTCTGTACTTTGCTAAATTCATCTCTCCCTTGATCCTGACTAATCTCCCAGTACCTGCGCTGAAAAACATCCCCACAGCATGATGCTGCCACCACCATGCTTCACTGTAGGGATCATGGCAGGTTTCCTCCAGATATGACACTTCAGGCCAAAGAATTTTGGTTTCATCAGACCAGAGAATCTTGTTTCTCCTGGTCTGAGAGTCCTTTAGGTGCCTTTTAGGAAACTCCAAGTGGGCTGTCATATGCCTCTTACTGAAGAGTGGCTTCCATCTGGCCCCTCTACCATAAAGGACTGATTGGTAGAGTGCTGCAGAGATGGTTCTCCCATCTCCACAGAGGAACTCTGGAGCTCTGTTAGAGTAACCATTGTGTTCTTGGTCACCTCCCTGACCAAGGCCCTTCTCCTCCTGTTGCTTAATTTGGCTGGGCACCCAGCTAGTCTTGGTGGTTCCAAACTTCGTCCCATTTAGGAATGATGGAGCCATTGTGTTGTTTGTGACCTTCAATGCTGCAGACATTTTTTGGTACCCTTCCCGAGATCTGTGCCTCAACACAATCCTGTCTCAGAGCTCTATGGCAATTCCTTTGACTTCATGGCTTGCTTTTTGTGGGACCTTATATAGACAGGTGTGTGCCTTTCCAAATCATGTTCAATCAATTGAATGTACTACAGGAAGACTCCAATCGAGTTGTAGAAACATCACAAGGATGATCAATGGAAGCAGGATGCACCTGAGCTCAATTTCGAGTCTCATATCAAAGGGTCTGAATAAGTATGTAAAAAAATATTATTATTATTATTATTTTTTTTTTAGCTTTGCCATTATGGGGTATCGTGTGTAGATTGATGAGGTTTTTTTAAATTCAATTTTAGAATAAGGCTCTAACATAACAGAATGTGAAAGAAGTGAAGGGGTCTGAACACCTTCTGAATGCACTTTATTGGTTTCCTTACCCTGTAAGCTGTCTATGGACATGGGGAGTTAATTTGTTTGCTAGCCTCCTCTCCTCCATCCTCTCTTCGCCTCTTTTTGAAAAAGGTCAAAAGTAATCGAGTAGCGGAGGCAAAGAGAGGAAACGTGGAAACAAATGCACTTGTGACTCTCCTTCTCCATTCGCGTGATATAAGGCAAAATTATGTTTACAGGGCTGGAATCCCGAAGTGAATGCGTAAAATGATAATAACAAATATCTAGTATCTAGTTATGAAGACATTTTATTGAGAAAAGGGTAAGTAGCGTACCGTTTTTTAATGTTTGCATGCTTTCTGCTTCGAGAAAACGGCTGATTCAAAGGGTTGTGGCGGATCATAAAACACTTCTGCGCTACCTGCCGCGAGGATGTTCTTGTGCATCCTCTGTCGAAGTAAGTTATTGAAGAGGACAGCAGACTCCTTTGCTCACCAACTAACGAAGTAACACTCTCCTCGATCACTCGACCACTTACCGGTTTACGTTTTACGGAGGAGGGGAGGACGGAGGAGTCGAGAAGAGGACAGACTAGCCCAATTGAGAATCTGTCAAGGTACGACAGCAAGCCATGCTTTGGCTTTGCATACCTGGTCGCTGTTTCAAATGCTAACCTTTTAGCATTTGTGGCACAAATCCAATGCAAGTCAATGGTATCTATATTACCATTTTCACACTTCATATCCATCTCATCTAGAAGTTACACCATTGATACAGGGCAAAACAGACCAAAATGACATAGCAATTTAGGTCAATTTATTTGTTTACATGTAAACTTTTCAAATCAAATATACATAACCTTAAAAAATTCAAACAATAAATAATCGATACAACTTAATTTAATCAAATCGCGCAAAACTGAAAGCACAAACCACCGCACTTAACGGTCGAATACAAACAGTGTAGTTATTCCCTCCGTAAGGCAATTCAACAGGCAAAACATCAGTACAGAGCCAAGAGTCGCAATTCAATGGCTCAGACACAAGACGTATGTGGCAGGGTTGTTACGTACTTGAGTGAAGACCCAAAAGCGGTTTTAACAGAAAACAGAGTTCTTTAATAAAAAACAGGAATGGCATAAATCCTCTTCCAACGTTGACAATGGAACAAAAAGAATGTAGTATAGTGCAGGATGCACCTGCCAGGCAGACTCCGACAGGATAGGACAAGGTGGAAGCAAACGAGACGACAGCTTGCTTCTGGCATCAAAAACACAAACAAGAATCAGACACTGAAAGTAGCAGGAACAGAGAGAGAAATAGAGACCTAATCAGAGGGGGAAGAGAGAACAGGTGAGAAAGAGTGAATGAGCTAGTTAGGGGAGATGTAGAACAGCTGAAGAATGAGAGACAGAGAAGGTAACCTAAAAAGACCAGCAGAGAGAGACAGAGTGAAGAGAAAGGACAGGAACAGACATAACAAGACATGACAGTACCCCCACTCACCGAGCGCCTCCTGGCGCACTCGAGGAGGAAACCTGGCGGCAACGGAGGAAATCATCGATCAGCGAACGGTCCAGCACGTCCCGAGAGGGAACCCAACTCCTCTCCTCAGGACCGTACCCCTCCCAATCCACTAGGTACTGATGACCACGGCCCCGAGGGCGCATGTCCAAAATCTTACGAACCCTGTAGATGGGTGCGCCCTCGACAAGGATGGGGGGAGGGACGAGCGGGGCGCGAAGAACGGGCTTAACACAGGAGACATGGAAGACCGGGTGAACGCGACGAAGATAGCTGGAGAAGAAGTCGCACTGCGACAGGATTAATGACCTGGGAAATACGGAACGGGACCAATGAAGCTGTCTTAAGGGGAACTGAGTGGAGGGCCAACTTAGGCAGGATTAAGCGGCCCTGTCTTACCTGGGAAGGTGGTCGCAACGCTGGACAAAAGCCTGAGCGGAGGGACGAGAGACTGAGATGAGAACAACTGGTACCCGGGCCTCTGTCGGAAAGTTGTGGGCGGAGGGAGGTTCTGACCAAGACGCCACTGCGAAAAAATGCGACCAACAGTCTGATTCGTTCGGCTTGACCGTTAGACTGGGGATGAAAGCCGGACGAGAGACTGACAGCCCCAATCAAACGGCAAAACTCCCTCCAAAATTGAGACGTGAACTGCGGGCCTCTGTCGGAAACGACGTCAGACGGAAGGCCATGAATTCGGAAAACATTCTCGATAATGATCTGAGCCGTCTCCTTAGCAGAAGGGAGCTTAGCGAGAGGAATGAAATGAGCCGCCTTAGAGAATCTATCGACAACCGTAAGAATAACTGTCTTCCCCGCTGATGAAGGCAGTCCGGTGATGAAATCTAAAGCGATGTGAGACCACGGTCGAGAGGGAATGGGAAGCGGTCTGAGACGGCCGGCAGGAGGAGAGTTCCCAGATTTAGTCTGCGCGCAGACCGAACAAGCGGCGACAAATCGACGCGCGTCACGTTCCCGAGTGGGCCACCAGAAACGCTGGCGAATGGAAGCGAGCGTACCCCGAACGCCGGGGTGGCCGGCTAACTTGGCAGAGTGGGCCCACTGAAGAACGGCCGGACGAGTAGGAACGGGAACGAACAGAAGGTTCCTAGGACAAGCTCGCGGCGACGGAGTGTGAGCGAGTGCTTGCTTTACCTGCCTCTCAATTCCCCAGACAGTCAACCCGACAACACGCCCTTCAGGGAGAATCCCCTCGGGGTCGGTGGAGACCTCAGAAGAACTGAAGAGACGAGATAAAGCATCAGGCTTGGTGTTTTTGAGCCCGGACGATAAGAAATAACAAACTCGAAACGAGCGAAAAACAGAGCCCAACGAGCCTGACGCGCATTAAGTCGTTTGGCTGAACGGATGTACTCAAGGTTCCTATGGTCAGTCCAAACGACAAAAGGAACGGTCGCCCTCCAACCACTGTCGCCATTCGCCTAGGGCTAAGCGGATGGCGAGCAGTTCGCGATTACCAACATCATAGTTACGTTCTGACGGCGATAAGCGATGAGAGAAAACGCGCAAGGATGGACCTTGCCGTCAGAGAGAGAGCGCTGAGAAAGAATGGCTCCCACGCCCACCTCTGACGCGTCAACCTCAACAACAAACTGACTAGAGATGTCAGGTGTAACAAGAATAGGTGCGGATGTAAAACGATTCTTAAGAAGATCAAAAGCTCCCTGGGCGGAAACGGACCACTTAAAGCACGTCTTAACAGAAGTAAGGGCTGTGAGGGGAGCTGCCACCTGACCGAAATTACGGATGAAACGACGATAGAAATTAGCGAAGCCCAGAAAGCGCTGCAGCTCGACGCGTGACTTAGGAACGGGCCAATCAATGACAGCCTGGACCTTAGCGGGATCCATCTTAATGCCCTCAGCGGAAATAACAGAACCGAGAAAAGGGACAGAGGCGGCATGAAAAGTGCACTTCTCAGCCTTCACATAAAGACAGTTCTCCAAAAGGCGCTGGAGGACGCGCCGCACGTGCTGAACATGAATCGAGAGAGACGGTGAAAAATCAGGATATCGTCCATGTAAACGAAAACAAAATGTTCAGCATGTCTCTCAGGACGTCGTTAACTAGTGCCTGAAAGACAGCTGGAGCGTTAACGAGGCCGAAAGGAAGAACCCGGTATTCAAAGTGCCCTAACGGAGTGTTAAACGCCAGCCCTCGCCTCCCTTCCACTCGTCCCCCTCCCTGATGCGCACGAGATGGTAGGCGTTACGAAGGTCCAATTTGGTGAAAAACCTGGCTCCCTGCAGGATCTCGAAGGCTGAAGACATAAGAGGAAGCGGATAACGATTCTTAACTGTTATGTCATTCAGCCCTCGATAATCCACGCATGGGCGCAGGGACCCGTCCTTCTTCTGAACAAAAAAAAAAACCCGCTCCGGGGTCTACAGACAATCACGGATTACAAAAGGAAAACCAGCCACATCGCGGACAATAAAGTCTTGCTCCAGGACAAGCTAGACACCTTCTTCGCCTGCTTTGGGGAGAAGACGGTGCCACTGACGCGGCCAGCTCCCAAGGACTGTGGGCTCTCGTTCTCCATGGTCGACAAGAGTAAGACATTTAAGTGTGTTAACCCTCGCAAGGCTGCCCGCCCAGACGACATCCCTCGACGCGTTTTCAAAGCTTGCGCAGAACATCTGGCTGGAGTGTTTATGTTTCCGTTTATGTCCCCACTTGCTTCAAGATGTCCACCATTGTTCCTGTACCCAAGAAAGCTAAGGTACCTTAACTAAATGACTACTGCCCCGTAGCACTCACTTCTGTCATCATGAAGTGTTTTGAGAGGCAAGTTAAGAATCACATCACTTCTACCTCACCTGACACCCTAGACCCACTACAATAAACGTCCCGCCTCCATCCACAGATTATGAAATTGCCATCACTTTGCACACTGCCCTATCCGTTCTGGACAAGAGGAAAACCTATGTAAGAATGCTGTTGATTGACTCTAGGTCAACCTTCAACACCGTAGTACCCTCCAAGCTCATCATTAAGCCCGGGGCCCTGGGTGTGAATCCCATCCTGTGCAACCTGGTCCTGGACTTCCTGATGGGTCGGCCTTAGGTGGGGAAGGTAGGAAACATCATCTCCACTACGCTGATCCTCAACACAGGTGCCCCACAAGGGTACATGCTCAGCCCCCTCCTGTACTCCCTGTTCACGCCTGCAGGTTATGGTTTTAGGTTTGGCGGTTGTTGCTGCTGCTCCTGCTGCTCCCCAGCGATTGACAGTACTGTCCTCGGCAGCCTTCTTGTTGGGGATTTAGCATCAGCCTCACTGTGTTGTAGCGGTACATCACTCCTGGGTTCATCCCGCTCATCTTGTTCAGGTAGGTTGTGGGTTTTGAGTCTGCTCCGGTTCTTCAGAGGAAGGAAGGACACACCTGGAAGCCCGTGACCCGTAGGTCAATGGAGGGACTCCCATGTGATCTGCTCGTGCCAGGCATAGGTTGCTGTCTTTGGTCGTTCCTCCTCGCCTCTGGTTCCGGGGGTGACGCTGGCTTGTCTGCCCTGGGTGGTTGGTGGTCTGCTGGTCCTGGTCTGGTTGGTGGTGGCCTGAGGGCAGCTGGAAAAAAAGGAAGGCAGGGGACGAGACCTAGGGTAGAGGGAGTAAGCCTTGCCTCGGCAACACTCTACTCGCCTCAAGTCAGCTGGTCCGTTGCTCATTCTGGATACTGGGGGGGGGGGTAGTTCTGACTCATGTCGGGCCGTGGTCAAGCCACTGTTACCCTTCCGTCTTATCCAGTCCTTCAGGCATTTCCACTGGACCTGAAAGGCAGCACCAGCCACGGTCAAGCCACTGTTACTGCCTCCTGGTTCGTCCAAAGAAAAGGATAGAAAAGGCCTACCAAGTGGCGCAGCGGTTACTACAAACCTGGGTTCGATCCCAGGCTGTGTCGCAGCTGGCTGTGACTGGGAGACCCATGAGACAGCACACAACTGGCCCAGCGTCGTCTAGGTTGGGTTTGGCCGGCCGTGATGTCCTTGTTCCATCGCGCTCTAACTACTCATTGTGGCTGTGCCGGGCGCATGAACGCTGAGTTCGGTCACCAGTTGTACGATGTTTCCTCCGACACATTGGTATGGCTGTTTTCTGGGTTAAGCGATCAGTGTGTCAAGAAGCAGTGCGGCTTGGCAGGGTCGTGTTCCGGAGGACGCATGGCTCTCGACCTTCGCCTCTCCCAAGTCCGTACGGGAGTTTCAGCAATGGGGCAAGACTGTAACTATCAATTGGGGAGAAAGCAACCATAGCAAATGTACACCAACCAGAGTCATAATGCTAACTTTAAGGTTTAAGCCTTGCTGCCACTTCAATCTGTTCCCTATAAATGTAAAAAAAGAAGGGGCACTATAACCACATAATGGTTAAATTGTGACATTCTGACTCATGGGTGCACAAATGTAGCTGTAACGGCGTTCTTTTGTTGTTGAAGGAGAGTCGGACCAAAATGCAGTGTGTAAGTTACTCATGTTTATTATAAAGACAAAACGAACGAACTATACACGAATAACAAAAATAAATACAAAAAAACAACAAACAGAACGAAACCTAATACAGCCTGACTGGTGAAACTAGCACAGAGACAGGAACAATCACCCACGAAATACAAGGCGAAAAACAGGCTACCTAAATACGGTTCCCAATCAGCGACAACGAGAAGCACCTGACTCTGATTGAGAACCGCCTCAGGCAGCCAACCTAATAAACACACACACACACACACCCCTAATCAACTACCAACCCAAACACTACAAACCCCAATACAGAAATACAATACAAAATAACCCCATGTCACACCCTGGTCTGACTAACTAATAAACTAAAACACACAATACTAAGACCAAGGCGTGACAGTAGCCTCTTACAAGGCACGCTTTAAAATATGTTACTGAGTCAGAAACAAGCATACCATGCACCTGCTAGTGGTCAAAAGGTTGTAGGAGCTCTAAAGATACGGTACTGTATTCTGTGGGGTGGAAGTACAGTACCTTTCGAAATACAGCAATTCTTTCCCCGCAATGCACCATCATTTGTCTGCTGCAGTAAAACAATTCTGAGTATTCTGCTGATTCTAATAGCCCAAATTACTGTATAAATGACCGTTTTTCATTACATTGCTGCTCTGTCTGTCATACTCCAGCCTATCTGCACCGTCAAATCCTCACATCCCTCTGCTGTCAGCTTCTTAAACCCTATAGCATTGACGTACCGTATGTTTGCTAACATAGAGGTAGTCTCTCTCTCTCTGCCATGCATCCACCTGCCTACAGCCAACTGCCTTCTGCCCTGACCTGGGTTAGGCTGCCTTTGGCTGGATTGGGCTGCAGGTGCCAGGGGCTTACACAGGTGTTAGGGCCATTAGAGTTAGGAGTTTACGTATCAGTGAAAGTGTGATGCTTAGGCCCACACACACACACACACACACACACACACACACACACACACACACACACACACACACACACACACACACACACACACACACACACAGGAATTCACATTATCCTCTCTGACATGTCACTGTTGCTACATTCCCAAAGCCTGTTCTCTCCAAAGAGATGAGAAATTCCTTCTCCACACACCCTCTCTCCCCCTCCATCTTTTTTTCTCTCCTCTTTCCCTCTCTCTTTTCCTCTCTCTTTCTCAGCCTCCATCTGCCATCCTCTTTCTTTTTCAGTCTACCTTCCTCTCTCTCTCATTCTGGCCATTCGACAACTGTTTCCCAGTTATTAAGTATAAATTACCGGGTCTCATCAATGTAAGGGCTTCCGTTTACATAGAGTGATCTCATAAACCTCTCTGCATCCTTCTCCCCTGTCTCTGTCCCTCTCACTCTCCCCCTACTCTGTCTCTCTCCCCATCTCTCTCTGTCCCTCTCACTCTCCCCCTACTCTGTCTCTCTCCCCATCTCTCTCTGTCCCTCTCACTCTCCCCCTACTCTGTCTCTCTCCCCATCTCTCTCTGTCTCTCTCAAGGTATTGGTGGAACTCTCCTGTCGACCCTCTCAGAACCCCCAGATAGAGACGGGTGGAACGTCTCCCCTGTCCCCATGAGGTGAGACCTGCTGTCCATTCCCATTCAACAGCCATGACGCTCTTCAGACCCATTGAGTCCCAGTCAGTCCCCTGCCTTACGGTCCCCTTTGAAATGGCCTTATCGCTGTCTTCCAGGCTGACACTGGCTAGAGGGCCTTTTCTGCATTATACAGTGAGATCCCATTATCCTACTGTTACAGGAGACAGTCAGTCTGTCAATCCAACACAGGTCAGGCCATGGACCATCGTGAGACAGACTGCAGGCCTGAACATGGTTCTGTGGTTTCACAGATAGTCTGGTTTATTTACTGTCTAAGCCTTTCTTAGTGGTAGCATGTGACATGGGTACATGAGCTGCAACACCACGGCCAACACAGATAGCTAGAGAGACACCTTGTGTGTTTGCGTAGGCAGGTGGGGGCTGTAGGCAACTTGGCAACAGCGGTATGTGCCGATATGAATGATGATACTATGTACACCCCTTACTGTAACTTTTCCCACATTTTGTTGTGTTACAGTCTGAATTTTAAATGGATTACATTGAAATCACTGTTCTAGACACAATAACCCATAGTGTCAAAGTGGAATTTTATTTTCATATTTGTTTACAAATTCATAAAAAATGAAAAGCTGAAATGTCTTGAGTCAATAAGTATTCAACCCCTTTGTTATGGAAAGCCTAAATAAATACAGGAGTAAACATTTGCTTAACAGGTCACATAGTAAGTTGCATGGACTATAGTGGTTAGTGGTTAACATGATTTTTGAATGTCTACCCCATCTCTGTACACACATACAATTATCTGTAAGATCCCTCGGTCGAGAAGTGAATTTCAAGCACATATTCAACCACAAAGACCAGAGATGTTTTCTAATGCTTCGCAAAGAAGGGCACCTATTGGTGGATGGGTGAGAAAAAAAAGAAGCAGACACTGAATATCCATTTGAGCAATTACGCTTTGGATGGTGTAACAATACACCCAGTCACTACAAAGACACAGGCGTCCTTCCTAACTCAGTTGCCGGAGAGGAAGGAAACCGTTCAGGGATTTCACCATGAGGCCAATGGTGACTTTAAAACCGTCACAGTGGAGTAACTACAACATTGTAATTACTCCACAATACTAACCTAAACAACTGAGTGAAAAGAAGGAAGCCTGGTCAGAAGAAAAATATTCCAAAACATGCATCCTGTTTGCAATAATGCATTATAGTAACACTGCGAAAAACTTGAGAAGAAATGAACTTTTTGTCCTGAATACAACACAACACATCACTGAGTGCCACTCTTAATATTTTCAAGCATGTTGTGACTGCATCGTATTGGGGTTATGTTTGTCATTGGCAAGGACTAGCAAGTTTTTTTATTTGACAAAAATAAATGGAATAGAACTAAGCACAGTAAAATCCTAGAGAAAAACCTGGTTCAGTCTGCTTTTCAACAGACACTGGGAAACAGATTTGCTTTTCAGCAGAGTTGCTCACCAAGATGACATTGAATGTTTCTGAGTTAGCTAGTTACCGTTTTAACTTAAATTGGCTTAAAAATCTATGGCAAGACATAAAAATGGCTGTCTAGCATTGATCAACAATCAACTTGACAGAGCTTTAAGAATTTACAAAAGAATAATGGACAAATATTGTACAATCCCGGTATGCCGTTCATGCTCTTGTAGACTGACCCAAAAACACTCACACCTGTAATCGCTGTATTGACTCAGGGGGTTGAATACTTATCTAATCATATCATTTTACTTTG
>NC_088237.1:11545084-11602584 GCF_036934945.1 Oncorhynchus masou masou | reverse complement strand
CCTTAAATTTCATTGTTAGGGAACCACCACCACATATCACTTAAATGGGTACAGCACTCTCACTAACAGATGCAACAAACATAGCCTTTTACAGTAATAGTCTCAAAATATGTTAACACTTCAAAAATACAGCACAGTACTGTATTCTGAATTATAGTAAATTACTGGCAGCAATGTGCCAGTTAATTACTGTTGAGTTTCCTGACAAAACTTTGTAGAATTCCTAAAGCATATTACTATATTGTGTGGGTGTATAGCATTCTCACTCACGGGCACCACAAATATAGGCTCTCACAAGGCATGCCTTAAAATATGTTAATGAGCCAGAGACTCTTTCCCCGCCCACAACATTTTCCCACAATGCACCATAATGATTACTTTAAAACACATCTACGGTATTTTACTGTGCATTCGACACTATATTACTGTTGAAATTACAGAAAGGTCTTACAGTGTTCTGTAAAACAAATGTACTGTACTGTGCGTACTACGATAATCTACTGTATTTAGTTTATACAGTATCATACTGTTGATTAATAGTGTAAGTTACTGATAAAATTACAAAAACAGCTAACCCTGTATTGCAGCACTGAGACAAAGGAACTATATACAGATACAATGCAGAAAATGTAAAGCGTGTAGTGTATTTTGAGGTTGAATTAAGCTCCTGAAATCCTTCCGAGTGGCGCAGCGGTCTAAGGCACTGCATCATAGTGCGTGAGGCGTCAATACAGACCCGGGTACGATCCCAGGCTGTGTCACAACCGGCCAGTTGTCCGGGTTAGGGGAGGGTTTTGCTGGGGGGGGCTTTACTTGGCTCTTTGTGCTCTAGCGACTCCTTGTGGTGGTCCGGGCTCCTGCAGGCTGACGACAGTTGAACGACACATTGGTGCGGCTGGCGTCCGGGTGTTCACAAGCGTAAGGCAAGTCATGATTCAGAGGACACATGCCTCGACCTTCGTCTCTCCCGAGCACGTTGGGGAGTTGCAGCGATGAGTGAGGAATGCAATTGGGGAGAAAAAGGGGGTAAAATACAACAACAAACAACAAAAAATGCCCCTGAAGTTTTTAATATCCATTTTGAAATGTCACTCTTGATTTTTCCCTTACGAAAAAGGTATTAACCCCTACAAAAATGTCTATTCATTATATAATGAAAATGAAAATAATAATGAAAATGCCCTGTTGTTGCAGGATTATTTACCTGCTGTAGAAAACTGGCTCAAATTAAGACCCTACATCTGTATAGACACAGGCTCTTTAAATAATTGGGTTTTCCTCTAAATATCATGACAGTAAATCTGCACATGGAAAGATATCCACATGGAAAGATACCCTCCTCTAGCTCTTCCTCAGTGGGGATTTCGAAGAGAGTTGAAGGAAAGAGAGGAGAAGGGAGGGAGAAGAGAGAGAAGAAGTGAAGAGCCGATAGAAAGAGAGAGAAAGGCTTACTGAGTGAGTGACCGTGTCAAGGTTCCAGGTCAGGATCAGGTTGCTGTTTCTCTGTGCCAGGGGAATATCCTCCCTCTTCACTGCCCTCTCACTCTGCCCCCTGGTGGGCTATCACAGCATGACCTTGCTGTCCTGCCACGAGCCACGATACGTTACCACAGTACAACTTACTCTGAGTTGTGTAATGTGGCTCAAATTGTGTGTGTGTTTGACTAGGTAAGGTGTGTGGGTGTGTTTCTGACATAGTCACACTGACTGTACCATCTCTCTGTCTCACCAGTAGGAACAGGGAGGAGGAGGAGGAAGAGGAGGAGGAGGAGGTGGAGGAGGAGGAAGAGGAAGAGGTGCTCCGACTGAAGACCACACGCTCAGCCTCCTGCCCTAACCCTGAAACACTTGGTCAGAGACAGGGTCGAAGACTGACCTTGCCTCGCCCTCTACCCCATCCAGTTTCCCCAGCCCTCTCCCTCCACTCTCCCTCTTTCTCTCCCTCTCCCCCGGGTGACCGGACCCAGATTCCCCCGGAGGCCCCTGTGGTGCCCAGGAGAAGAGGCTCGGTGCTGGCTCGCCTGCTGAAGAGAGATAGGGTGGTCAAAGAGAGGGATGGAGAGAAGGATGAAGAGGAGGGAGGAGAGAGAGAGGCGGAGCTGCATCTGTACGCTGTGTCGCCTACATCTCGGATCTACCTGCACCTGCAAAGCTCCTGGAACAGTTACATTATAGTGAGTCATTCACTGTGTGTGTGTGTGTGTGTGTGTTATAATGTTGTAATACCGTGTGTGTATGTTGTTGTTTGTCCTCCAGAGGTCAACGTTGCTGTTGGACCCCCTCTACAGAAGGAGATGCAATGTCTTGTTGAGCACCACCCCACAGAAACAACCCCCCATTAGGTACGTTCAAATACTGTTCCCCTATCAGATGCTGTTGGTATTCCTATCAGGGTCATGTTCCGTTGACACAAAACGTAAGAAAACTGATCAAAATGGGGAGGTACCACTTGAACGTGTGTCCAATAAGAAACACGTGTTTTGCTGCCCTAATGAAAGACAGCCCTGATACTGTTCCCCAGTTGTGTCCAATAAGAAACACGTGTTTTGCTGCCCTAATGAAAGACAGCCCTGATACTGTTCCCCAGTTGTGTCCAATAAGAAACACGTGTTTTGCTGCCCTAATGAAAGACAGCCCTGATACTGTTCCCCAGTTGTGTCCAATAAGAAACACTTGTTTTGCTGCCCTAATGAAAGACAGCCCTGATACTGTTCCCCAGTTGTGTCCAATAAGAAACACTTGTTTTGCTGCCCTAATGAAAGACAGCCCTGATACTGTTCCCCAGTTGTGTCCAATAAGAAACACTTGTTTTGCTGCCCTAATGAAAGACAGCCCTGATACTGTTCCCCAGTTGTGTCCAATAAGAAACACGTGTTTTGCTGCCCTAATGAAAGACAGCCCTGATACTGTTCCCCAGTTGTGTCCAATAAGAAACACTTGTTTTGCTGCCCTAATGAAAGACAGCCCTGATACTGTTCCCCAGTTGTGTCCAATAAGAAACACTTGTTTTGCTGCCCTAATGAAAGACAGCCCTGATACTGTTCCCCAGTTGTGTCCAATAAGAAACACTTGTTTTGCTGCCCTAATGAAAGACAGCCCTGATACTGTTCCCCAGTTGTGTCCAATAAGAAACACTTGTTTTGCTGCCCTAATGAAAGACAGCCCTGATACTGTTCCCCAGTTGTGTCCAATAAGAAACACTTGTTTTGCTGCCCTAATGAAAGACAGCCCTGATACTGTTCCCCAGTTGTGTCCAATAAGAAACACTTGTTTTGCTGCCCTAATGAAAGACAGCCCTGATACTGTTCCCCAGTTGATAGTTTTCCCCATCAGATACTGTTCCAACATGTAGTTTCATGGTCACTCCCTCCCCTGTCGGTGTGTAGTTGGGAGCGTACAGCCCACCTGTTCCGCCAGCTGAGCGGTGAGTTGCTTCAGGAGGGCATCAGCCTGGAGAGCCTATATCTGCTCCTCCAGGAGCTCCGCACCGCAGCACACCGCAGCATCACCCTCAGGAAACTCTTTTGGAGGGTGAGATCACATGGATCTGTGTGTGTCTGTTTCTGTGACTGTGTGTGTCCTTCTGTCTCTGTCCTTCTTTCTCCATACATAACTGTGTGTGTGTGTGTGTGTGTGTGTGTGTGTGTGTGTGTGTGTGTGTGTGTGTGTGTGTGTGTGTGTGTGTGTGTGTGTGTGTGTGTGTGTGTGTGTGTGTGACTGTGTGTGTCCTTCTGTCTCTGTCCTTCTTTCTCCATACGTGCGTGCGTGTGTGTGTGTGTGTTAGTCAAATGACATGTTTCCATTCCTGGTGCCGATGCTGGAAGACTCCCTCCGGAGCTGTCAGAGGCCGGAGACCAACAAAGCAGACAGCCTACTGTGAGTGACACTGTGTGTGTGTGTGTGTGCACAAAGCTGACAGACTATTTTGAGTGACTACAGTGATCCTTGGTTAACACCGGGTTAAGACTACCTCTTATCTTTTATAACATCACCACCAGTGCTTCTGTGAAACACCTGAGTGCGGATTAACTAAGGAACCCCGTTGGGTTTTCTTTGGGGGTTTTAAGCAGCTTTGTCTTTATGCAACTAGATTATGGCTTTAATGTGGATCTCTGTGGCACTACCACACTGAGGAGTAGTAGGTCAGGTTGGTGACAGGTGACACGTCTCACTAGCCCCCTCCAGTGGTCAAGAATATAATGGTTAAACTCCATCATAACTGTTCTCAAAATGGGTTTATCTTTACCCCTAACCCTCTTTGTTTCCTGGTCCAGGCTGTGTACTCTGATCGTTCAGACCCTGGCCTTGATGTTCAGAGAGACAGAGATCGAGCCGGCTCGACTCAACATGCTTACGGCCAAGCAGTGAGTACACACACACCCATTCTCTCTCCTTCCTTTATGCCTTCCTTCCCTCTCTCTCTGCCTCACTCCCTCCCTCTCGCTCTCCCTTGATATCACAGAGGTATAGCTAACAGGAGAGTGTGTTGTCCCTGTCTGCAGAGGTGCCCTGACAGCCAGGCTGTTACTAGCGTTGGTGTGTGACCCAGAGCTCCAGATCCAGACACAGGGATGGAGGAGAGTTTCCCCAGACTCAAGACAGAGCCCCCCCCCACATTCAGAGGTGAGTGTGGGCCCTGGATATAATTGGTTGGACATTAACATTTTGTGTGGTTTTGTATATGTTTTTTATGACTTGTGTAATAGGAATTTCCAAAAGAGAAGAGCAGTAAAGTCAAGTCGGGTTTATTACAAGTTGCAACAGGGAAACACCTCCAGCCCAGAAGCAGAGAAAATGTCTAACTGGCCGTCTCTGACAAGGCCCTAGTATCCTATTCAGCAGACAACTGTTCTGTAAACATCAGCCCAAGAGGCTTTGCAGGAAGTCAAAACAAAAAGGCGGTGACTTTGCCAGCGACTATAGGATCGCACAGTGTTCATCGGAACGCCATTAATACCACGCAACAGTGTATAATCCGTGTCCTTGGCCCTTGCACATCCAGTCTGGTGTCTAACGCTGTCGACAGACGAGAAAACTATCCCGTAAACATTTACGTCGAGTGACCATCAACCCACAATCTTGCACAAACAGAACACTGGAAACCGATGGGGGTTAACAGAAAAGGGGGAAAATCTATAAATAGGCATCGTGCTGATCCCTCTGAACTTCTATTCATCTCAAATGTTCCCATCACAACTTGTCTGTCAGCTGCAGGTCCTGTTCACGGAGTACCTGGATGCAGGGTGCTCTCTGCTGTTTGAACTGGTGGTGCTCTGTCAGGAGGTGAGTGTCCTTCACAGGGGGCAATGGAAAGAAACTCCCACACCCTAAGCATGCTAATATACTGCATGCCAGTATACATATTAACTGGACAGTATGTCGCCTAATGGTCAATTCTGTTTCTGCAGGCCAGCCGAACTCCGTCTCCAGAGCATTTTCTGACTGTAGGCTGGATCCTGAGAATACTGCAGCCTCATCCCTCTTTGGTAAGCCTCTATGTATTTGAATGGATGTACACTTCAATTATTTGATACCTCGTCTGATTAGTTGAATCTCCCTCTGTCAACCTGTCTCATGGTTGGTGCCCCCCCCCCGTATCTCTCTATTTATCTCCACAGCTGTCGTTCGTGGGGTACCAGGCTCGGCAGGTGGTAGTGGTCCTGTCTGGGTCCCAGGCCCCTCTCAGCCCGTCCCAGGCTGCTTTGTTGTTCCAGCGCTGTAGGGTTCTGCTTGCCTGCCTGAAGTACAGCTCCCACCTGGGCCAGCACCTCCGCACGGAGTACAGAGAGGAGTTCAGGTGAGAGGTAGAATCAGTCAAACATGGTTCCAGTTCCTCTACCTTAGAAATGTTTGTTCCATTTGTGGTCTGTAGATGGCAGTGCTGTGAAAAAGTATTGGCCCCTTTCTGATTTTCTCTATTTTTGCATATTTTTGATACTGAATATTATCAGATCTTCAATCGAAACCTACTATTAAATAAAGGGAAGCTGCTTATTTAATGTATTTAATAAACAAAGTTATCAAACACCCAAATTCCCCTGTGTGAAAAAGTAATTTCCCTCTTACACTCAATATCTGCAATGACTGCAACCAAATGCTTCCTGTAGTTGTTCATCAGTCTCACATTGTTGTGGAGGAGTTTTGGCCCACTTTTGCATGCAGAACTGCTTTAACTCAGTGACATTTGTGGATTTTCAAGCGTGGACTGGTCGTTTCAACTCTTGCCAAAACATCTCAATTGGGATTAGGTCTGGACATTCCACAACTTCAAATGTGTTGCTTTTTATGCATTTTCATGACTTGATTGTATGTTTTGGATCCTTGTCCTGCTGCATAACCTACAGTAGCTGCGCTTCAGGTTCAGCTCACAGACGGACTGCCTGACATTCTCCTGTAGAATTCTCTGATACAGAGCATAAATGGTTCCTCCTATTAAGGCAAGTGGTCCAGGTCCTGAGGCAGCAAAGCATCCCCAAACCATCACACTACCACCACCATGCTTAACCATTGGTAAGAGCTGCTTACTGTAGTGTTTGGTTTTCACCAGACATAATGGGACCCATGTCGTCAAAAGAGTTGACTCAAGTTTGCCCTTGGAAGCACCTGGATGATCATCAAGACACTAGGAAGATGTTCTATGGACAGATGATTCAAAAGTATAACTTTTAGTGTGTGTGTATATATATATATACTGCACTGTTCAGCTTACGGGTAATGGTATTGCATATATCTTCCATCTTTTACGGTATTCTCTTGCAGGTATTATGTGAAGCTGCCCTGTGTGGAGGAGAAGTTGTCCCCCGACTACCCCATCAGCCAGCCTGCTCTACGCCTCGTCTCTCAACTGCTGGGACTTATCATACAGAAGTCCTGACCACATACACTACATGAATTTCCTTGATTCATAGACAAAAGTACTTATTGTCATATATTTTTTAGAAGTATACTGTATATCAGGGTCTCTTAAACTATGGGTCGGGACCCAAAGTGGCCCCTGTGCATGTGAGATGTGGGTAGTGAGATATGAGAATACAGCTACAATCACATTTCTTCTTAATTTGGGTCGTTGGAGGGACGATTTGGGTCACAGAGGATGGTCAATTGGATGGTCATATACTCTATCAAACTCTCTCACAGAACATAGGGACAGGACATTGCTCTGGGAAGGTGTGCCTTTGTCTGAGTGGTGTGTGCTTTCTGAAGGACCTTAGAAGTTTCCCTTTACACCTGGTGAGAGGTATGATGCGAAGCATCTCTCTCTCCTCTTCTCTCCTACACATGGCCTTGTTCTCAGGTTAACTGTCATGTAATGGCAGTCAGAATGGTCAGACTGGTTGTAATAAAAATGAATTAATGTAATCAAGGTACTGCATAATTAACTTTCTAGGATATTTAGCTTAACCTAGAAAAGAATAAAAATGCCACTTGTTGAGCAAAAGGCATGTTCCAAAGATGTACCTTATTACTGTAGTAAATTATATAGGCCTACTGATTTGTAAGACCCTGTGTTCAGTATTTACTTAGACACATTATCTATTTGTTTTGATTCAGAATTGTATGCATTTATTTAGATTTTATTGTATATCATCATCTGAGTACTCTCTGTGAGCGAAGGATTGTAACCAAAGGTTTTCTAGAACTCAACCTTGTTAAATGGCCTAAAATAAAGATACTACCAGCTCTATTGTTTATATCTTGTTTCGCGCAGCTTCGCGGGAGACAACATCCATACTATTTGGAAATAAAACCTACAGGTTATGTAATGTCCCCCACATATATCATTCGTCATCATCAACTTAAAAATTCTAATTTGAAAGTATTTGATCCAGCCCCAAGTATGAGCGGAACTGTCTATTGCCTTCTACAATGATCCACTAACCAATATTAGCGACGGACCGGAAGCAGCATGGCCTGAGGATTTCGGTTTCTGCATCATGTAAGTTGAATGAACTTTCTGTATATCCTCAGATAGATATAATGATAAACAACAAGCATGCAAAAAAATTGTGGGACAAGTCTACTTTTTATGGCAGTTCATGTCTCTTCCCTATTAGTAGCTATCTATCCACTCTCATTGCAACTAATGTATCGAGCTGGCGGGGCATGACCCTAACATCAGTTGTAGAGATTACAATGTAGCGTTAGCAATCCATTTACACATGGTTATAATGCGATACAAATGATCTTTGTGGAGACCATGTAGCTAGCTAACCACACTATACATAGTTCAAGCAGCAGGCGGTAGGATAACGTTACTATTATAATCTTAGATTTTGGTATTAAAATAATGATACTATATCTAGATAACGTTACTCACTGGGACAGCTACCCAAATATGACAGGTGTGACCATAGAATAAAGACAATTGTGTCCATGTAATTTGCTGGCTGTTAGTCAGGATTAAAGCTCTAACTAATCCTCATCTTGAGAGGAAGTCAATTTGATACTATTTTTTACAGTCTGTCTGTCCACTTTACTGCCATAAAGTACGTCCAGCAAACAGAGGGGATGTTGAGAAACGGAGCAGCACAGGTAAGTGTGCAACACACCTACTCCAGCTGTTCCCCCTTAAACGCAACTCTACTGTACTTTTGTGGCTGTGACTCCTTGGCTGATTGTAGTGTAATGCGTCTTTATGCCGCTTCCCTGCAGGTTTTCAGACAGCTGGTTAGACACCAGTCTACAGACACCAGCCTGATCCTGGAGAGATGTGAGTATAGACTGTCAGGGCACTTTCACAGGTCTCTCCTCTATTGATCACAAACAATCCAGACCAGCTGATGTCTGTCCGCTCTTCTTTCTTCCCCCATAGCTTTGACGTGTGCACTCCTTAATGTCTTCCCCTGTGGCTTTGACATGTGTGCACCCCTTCCTCCACCCCACAGCGATTAACCGTGTCCAGCTGCTGGGCCGCGTGGGGCAGGACCCTGTCATGAGACAGGTGGAGGGACGGAACCCCGTCACCATTTTCTCCATGGCAACCAATGAGATGTGGCGCTCCGGGGACGTGGAGACGTCCCCCGCAGGAGATGTCAGCCAGAAGACGACGTGGCATCGTGTGTCAATCTTCAAGCCTGGTCTGAGGGATGTGGCCTACGAGTATGTCAAGAAAGGGTATGTTCTTCACTCTGTGTCACCCTGTATACTGTGAGTTGTCAATTTCTCAGGCTGTTTCTGTTTTTCTGGGGACTAGGAGCCTGATAAGTAAGTATTTTTCAGTCTTATCTACTGTGTCTTTGCCATAAACACACAGGTGTGGTCTTATAACAGTCTGCAGAAAACGTTATATCAGTAACACATTCCTTGGTTCTGTGTGCCCCCGCTCTAGGTCGAGGGTTCTGGTGGAGGGGAAGTTGGACTACGGGGAGTACGTAGACAAGAACAACGTCAGACGCCAGGCTACCACCATCATTGCAGGTGAGGGAGGGGAACACCCACTCAGACACATTTCACATTCACAGACATTTTATATTTTCATAACAATTAAAACATGTGATTATTTTCCCTTCTACAGACAATATTGTATTCTTAAGCGACAACATTCGAGGGAGGGACCAATGAAGGAAGTGGCACTCTTCATCTAGGAGGAAGACTGAAGCTCTTTCTGTGTAGCTACTCTAGTGTCTATATATCAACTGACTTGGAGCTGTGTGCCTGCTATCTAAATGGGACAGAACACAGAGTAAAACCTCTCTGTTGACTGTAGAGAATGATAGAGGACTATCTGTCCCTTGTCGGTGAGCGCACGGGCAGCTCCATTGAGTCCATCTCCATTTTGAAGTAGTCAATTTTCTTCTACTACTTCTGAGTTGGTAAACCAACTGAAAGGGTTTGTACTGCCACCTAGGGTGTGTTGTTGGAACAGGTATAAACCCAAGGTTGGGGATAAACTGCAGTTATGGAATGTTTGCTCACGAGTATAATTAATTGGCCGATGACCTGGATTGAATTATGTGATCCTTCCTTAACCCATAGGAGGTACCATCCAATTGACTACTTCAAAATGGTCAATGTCCTCAATGGAACTGCCCATGCTAAAACATGCTCATGACTATTAAAGTACTCTACCATTCTCTGAGTGCGACAGAGTATTATAAACCCATATATACGTGTGGTTGCACGTATGTATTTTAGCCACCAAAATTATGTTACTAATCTTAGTTTACGCTCATTTGTGGTATTATTATTCCCTTCCGGAAACCACCAGATTCTCACCTCCCATTCTGTCTGGGCAAATGTTGTACGCATGTTGTTTTAATGTACTTGTATGTATCATGTAGAATATACATTTTTTTCCCTCCAGAACTTTTGCCTTTCTCTTAATTTCAATATCCACACATTAGTGGAATAATTTCATGTTTCTTTGCAGAATGGCCTCTTTGACCTGTTCCTTGGCCAGACCACTCTAGAGTTGCGGTTGAAGTTATTGCAGCAGAAAGTTGGCTATTCAAGCGCTTTTTTTAAGGCTTTAACTTGATTGGTTGATTTGCATTTCCGGGGAGGCAGTGTTTGAGAACGAATAATTCTTGTCTTTCTCTGATTTGTTACAAAAAAAGAACGTTGATGTTATTTAATTGGCTTATTCGCTTGTCAATCAAAGACACGGGCTCAAAGCCTTTGGATTGGTCGCGGACCCTGTTCAATCACAGACGGTCTGGATAGAAGGACTCGTTTGATTGGTTTTGACGCAGATGGACAGGAGCAGGTCTTTCTCAGTTGTAAAATTCCCTATTAATTTCTGACCGAAATTAGTGTTTGCGAACAGTCTCCATGTACATTGTAGGTGTTGCGCTAAATGTACATCCATTGTAATGTATGTTGCCATTTATCGTGAGACAACCTACGCATATGAAATGCAAACACTAGGGTTTTTAGTCTGATTAGATGTCGCTACTCTTCTCCCTGCCCCCACCCGCATTCCTGCGTGTCTGGTCTGCTCTGGACGTGGGTAGCAAACTTCAAGGAATACGAGGAAGAAAAAGTCCATACAAATTTCTGTGCCAAGAAAATAAACAATACCCAACACGGGGCATCCTTGCTCTATTCTTCACCCTTTTCTTCACAACCGTTTTGTTGGCAGCACTACTGCGTGTATTACGTCGTTGTAGCGACATCAATTTAACTACGTTTCTTCACTGAAGTTGAAATAACTGCGTGGACGGAGTAAAAAGTAACACTGCGGTTGGAATCGCTGCAAGGTGGGTGAAGGAGTGTATTTGCTATCTGCGCTGCAAAGTATCATCAAGGGAACTGTACTCATCTAACGACGCATTGTGAATCAGAGCGGTCGCATCGCCAAGGATGGAAATATTGGACAGTACTGAGTCCTTTTTACACTGGGATAGGAATCTCAGTGAGCTGTCGGAGCCTGGGGAAACCGAACATGTCTTATACAGCACAGTAAGTTACAGATAGGCAAATATTATAAACACTACGAACCGCCATGGCACTGCCACACTTGTCAATAGCACTTTTATTATTGATTACCATACCAAGGTTCTCGGGGTTTCACTGGGCTGGTAGTGAATATATGCCATCCGTCAAATTCATTCGTTCGTTTTTATTATTCTATGATTTTCAATTAAGTCACTGCTGTTTTCAATGCAAACTATGATTAGCCTATTTATTGTCCTACTTAGACACCACACGAGTGAGCTCGGTCGATGGGATAATTTATCAGTTATTTGTTTTGGGGTGACCGATAATGATGGATCCAGCTGGCTCAGAGGATGGGAACCAGACACTTACATTAAGCTGAGACTTTCTCCACTGTCTAGATTTGGTGTGACTGACAACATTTCCTTACTTCTTCTGCCAATGCCCTAGATTAGGGACACTAGCTGGAATCTTAAAACGTCAGTGAACCCACACCATGCCGCTCTTATTTCTGTGTATCGGGACCAAGTCAACCCTTCTGCTGTCTACACCTTCCCAGTTCCAATGTCCTCGAGCTCCAGCATGCACATTGCACTATAACATAACTCAGCAAAACCATTGTTATTAACTCACAGCAGGGAACTGTGTCCACAGACCTGCCGATCCATGCCGCCTGTGGGAATAGTAAATCCACAGGCCATGTGAGAAGAAACTGTACAACCTCTGTGTGAGAGAGTGAGTAGCAGGCTGTGTGTGTGAGCGGAGGAGAGGTTGATATTCTCAGATGGCACGAGAACAGAGCAGTGTCTTTGTTCAAGTCGTCCATGCCCCCCCCCTCTCCATTCCTTGGGTTTGAATCCTACACACACACACTCTCACTTTCTCTCCCCAGGGTTTGTTGACATGGCATTTCTCACAACAATGCAAACTGTTCTCAGCTGCAGAGCTGAGCTCTCACCTCCCCTGGTACTGATTGGTATGTATGTATGTATGTGTACTCTTGAGACCCCATCTGGATCTCCCATCAGTGAGAAGGGCACATCTCTCTGCAACTCCCTCCCACTGGGTACAAACCAACGTTGAATCAACATTATAAAGACTGGATGTTGAACAGACATCTGGGCTTTACATTGAAATAGAGTGAGTCGTTTTATGTCATTCTACTTCTATGGATTCGCGAGGACGGAATTCGATCCAATCACGCCTTGTCTGCAGTTGCACCCTTTTAAAGGCAACGCGCCACATTCGAGGAGGCCGCAGATGTCAGCTCAATCCCGGACTAATGCCATTTGCACAATGCTCTCTTCGCTACTCGTGCCTCATGCAGGTCTACGTAGCTCTTGTTTCTCAACACGATAACGCAGCTAGTCTTTTGTTTTGAGGCGGCGTCATGACATCTCCTCTCCACAACGACCTATATCCACACCACTCACACCCCATTCAGAGAAACCCCATCTGCTCTTATAGACGACGGCTCGGAGATAGTCAGTCTGAAGGACAGTCACACGCAGCGGTTATTTCTATTACATGTTTGTCTTCTATACCCAGGGCCGATCAGTCCTGAGAGAAAGAACAGCATGACACTTGCCCGTAGCGAAGGCAACATAATGGAACGGCAGCTGGCTGACTTTTGGCAGAAAAGCTCATTCAGACTTGATGACAGACACTGATGTGGTTTTTGCTTACAGAGGAGATCTCAAGGGGAAAAATATCTCTGCCCAAATATTTACGAAGCGCTCGCAGTCCGGTTTTTCGCAAACATCTAGGACACGTCGCTGTTCGTGGTCATGTACCTGGGGCCCGTTTTTTGTCTTATCCGTCAAATCCCGTGGCTTAGCCTGCCTATTATCAGAGCTGCAGTATTGCTTTGTTCCTATCATACGTTTTCCAGACATGATTCATCTCCTCCTGTCTACGCACAAACACCATTTATGTTCTGCATTACAGCCAACCAACCGTTCTATATATACGAATCAAGTCGCAGTCTTGCATGACGATCAAAGGAGGAACTCCCTAGGATCCTAGTCCTAAATCTATGGGTTTATAAAACTCTGTCATTTACCATCCCTGTGTGTGCTTTCCTGCGTACCTCGTGGTGTGAGAGCAGTTGAAGTGAAGTTCCGATTGTTGCCCTCACCGTTCTTTCACAGCCCTACTGTGGAACTTTTTTTATGACTTTATTAGTAGTAAATATGCTAACTATGCGTCCTCTCTCAGACACTATCACTATCACGCTGTCAGCCTTGCACTTCTCTCTCTGTAAGGGTTGGACCAAAGGGTATTTATTGCTGTTTTGCAGCCTTGTAAGGCACAGTGTGTGTTGATGGAGTTTTTCTTGTCTATGGAGTCTCGTCCCTGAATCTGCCGAGCGACAGATCGAGCCATTGTGCAGACCGTGGCGATAGACCTCTGGTGAGAACATTGTTTTGTTGCTACACTCCTAGAAAAAGTGGGTTCCAAAAGGGTTCTTCAGGTGTCCCCGTAAGATAACCCTTTTTGGTTCCATGTAGAACTCTCTGTGGAAAGGGTTCTACGTAGAAGCCAAAATGTTTCTTCCTGGAACCAGAAAGCTTCTACCTGGAACCAAAAAGGGTTCTTCAAAGGGTTCTCCTATGGGGACTGCCAAAGAACCCTTTTAGGTTCTAGATAGCACGCAGACTGTACTGTTAGAGCTGCTGAAGAGAACAGAGAAGGCGTCTTTGGTGAACGAGCCTATCGCGACTGATTCAGTGAGGTCATAGCGGTGATTTAGCTCGGGAAAGTCCATTAACAGCTCTGCTAGTTCAGCTCAACCTGCCTAGGCACTTGGATGACAGGAAGTCCCAGGTCTAAGAGTCATAAATCTGAAGCCACTGGCCGGCCCACAGGAGAACGTCTGTATACCCAAAACCAACACGTCTGCCGCTGTGTTTGTTCTGTCCATATTTAGAAGGAGTGAGAGCTACAGGAGAGGCCAGGGAGCAGAGATAGGCCTGAGTGGACAGATTGTACCTCCTATGTGTCTCTGACTGGTAACAATACTTTCTAGATGTGTCTTGTGTAGTATATTACCACGTGTTCCGTGGAAACGCTACGACTGGTTTAAACTGATCTGAGTGTTGTGGAGCGGAACCAGAGGCAGCAGGATCACCCTGACCTGCAGGTTTGGTTGTCCTACCCCAGGTTACTGAAACCTCCCCTGTGGTGTCATGCAAATATTTTCTCTCCTGAGAAAGTTGGTCGCCAGAGGACATATCAAATCAAATTGAATGAAAAATCCCTTCTGACATCAGCTGAAAAGCCAGCCTAAAACCTCAAACAGCAAGCAATGCAGGTTAGAAGCACAGTGGCTAGGAAAAACACCCTAGAAAGGCCAGAACCTAGGAAGAAACCTAGAGGGGAACCAGGCTATGAGGGGTGGCCAGTCCTCTTCTGGCTGTGCCGGGTAGAGATTATAACAGAACATGGCCAAGATGTTCAAATGTTCATAAATAATCAGCAGGGTGAGAAAAGAATGATAGAGTGCAGCACATCAATCAACTCAGAGGTGTATTAGGAGGGGTAGGTGGAGGGTACGGTTGGCAGGCTTACTTTAATAGAGCCCTCTTTCTTTCTCTCTCAGTACTGTATATGCCGGTTGGACATGCCTATGAAGGAAAGGGCGCACACTCACGCACACACACATGGCTAGTCAAACAGAGCGGGCTCTCACATGCTGTGTGTGTGTGTGTGTGTGTGTGTGTACAGAGTGATGCCTGTTCTCCACTGGGGCAGGGCAGCCTGATCCTGTGTGGCCCGTCATAACAGACCCCCCCTCTCTCTCTCTCTCTCCCCAGGCTGAAAGGGCCGTCTGTGTGACGTCTGCTGGGAGGGAGGGTCACAGTCTGGGACACACACGGCACACGTGTGAATGAAAGCACACACATACACACTCACATACAAGGCCACATTCACTCACTGCCCTAACCCTATTCTATTCAATATCAACTCCTTCATTTCAGGAGAGGATCATTTCTGTGGGAGAGGACGTGCACTGATTTGGTGGTGTGTGTGAGAAACATTCACATGAAAGGGATTGTGTTAAGTACTGTGTCCTTTTGCATATATTAGACAGCCAGTCAATCAGATTTGTATGTGATGATGATGTGCTTTGAAGTGTGCGGTATTTGTTTGTCCCTGTTCCAGCCCTACCGCTGTGTTTCTATGTAGGTGTGTTTCTGTCATTCCACAGCTCTTTCTTCCCTCCCACTGCATGTCACTGTCAGTCATTACTGTCAGTCATTCCTCCCAGGCATGTTGGTGCTTTGATCATCAGGAACAAATCATATTCCTCTCCAGCAGATATTTAGATCCAGTATCATTCATGTTGTGTTGCTATTCTGTTTTATACAACAGGTGGTTCTAATCCTGAATGCTGATTGGTTAAAACCACATTCCAGCCAGTGTCTATTCCACAAGTTACCACCAGCTAAATCTAAAATGCCTATTTACTCTGTTCCATCTGACTGCGCAATCCACTGTCTCATCAGCCCAGCCAGGCAATTTATCAACCTGATCTCCACTATAAAAAGCATCTTGGCATTATCTCACATTTCTTTTAGACTAACATTTTGGTTTCAACAACAGAGATTTGTATAAACCTTACGGTCTGTCTCTCTGACATTTTCACCATTGTTTCAATATTCAAATTCAATTTCCATATGTCCCATCGTAATGAACGTGTCGGGGTGTGACAGACAGGAAGGCAACTTTTCTCAGCCAGTCGAAATCATGAATCAGCATCATTTTTATGGATATACAGTACCAGTCAAAAGATTGGACACACATACTCATTCTAGGGTTTTTCTTTATTTCAAACGCATTAAGAAGAAAATGTATTTCACAAGTTACTTTTTAACAAGGCACACCTGTTGATTGAAAGACATTCCAGGTGACTACCTCATGAAGCTGGTTGAGAGAATGCCAAGCGTGTGCAAGCTGTCATCAAGGCGAAGGGTGGCTACTTTGAAGAATCTCAAATATAAAATAGATTTTAATTTGTTAAACACTTTTTTTTTAGTTACTACATGATTCCAAATGTGTTATTTCATAGTGTTGATTTCTTCACTATTATTCTACAATGTAGAAAATAGTAAAACATGAAGAAAAACCCTTGAATGAGTAGGTTTGTCCAAACATTCGATTGAAGAAGAACTAAGAACTATCAATAGAAAACAGGTAAAATGAAACGAAGTGCAGCGCTAGTTTGCAGTCTTTCCAGTTTCAGTTTGATGTGATTGTGTTAGCTGTGTTGTAGGTTAGCTTGTCTGAACAAGTGTCCTGACAAGAGAGCACATTTTCTCCGCCAGGCGAAATCGTGCCTCATTAGCTCATTGTTATGGATGTATCCAAATAAATGTAACTAGAAAAACAGCTTTAACAAATGCAGCGACTTTGCTGTTATTCTGTCTGCACTGTTTGGCGTGACTGTAAGTTAGCCGTTGTTGGCTAGCTAGCAAGCATGGGATAAGAACATTGCCAGCCAGTATGGCAATGGAACATTTAGAACGAACGATTGGGTCTCGTCCATAGATACAGAACAAAAAAACTGATCAACTGGGTCGTGTCTCTGGTAACCGAACCAACAGAATGAACGACCAGCCGGCTTGAGTAGCAACCTTAGATTTGTGTCGGGACTATATCTTGTGGAAGGACGAAAAAGTACGAATAAATTAATCAAAATAACCTTTATAATATAAATATGTCAATTATTATTTGAATATGCTGGTAACCCGTTGTATAAATGTGATAAAGCCCTCAAAGCCGGGGTTTGGAGGACATATTGACCCGGTTCGACTTCGTCTCGGGCCTAACAACACCCGTGCCAATATGTCCTCCAAACACCGGCTTCCCGGGCGTTATCACTTAAATAAGCTCAAGGGTGAGGTGCTGTACTTGATATTCTGGTTCTTTAGACAAAAGGAAACATTTGCAATAATCAAACAATAACAATAACAGATTGGAAAGATAACCTCTGAAAAATGAGGGGTCTTCTACTTCCTGGCTTATGGTGTTGTGTTGCGTGCCTCTTCCTCATACCTCATCAATCCTTATTGAAGGGAAACCATCTCTGATACTGGAAGGTACCTGTACCATGCTCAACATCCTGTCACGTAACCACGGCAATGGCTGCTCTATAACCATGTCTGCTTTGGAAATGGCACCCTTTTCCTTTTCTAGTTCACCACTCTTGACCAGGGTGTCTCCAACCCCTCCCACTGTGAAGTCTTCCTCCACACTCCGTTGAGCTTTTCTTCTGTTCTGAAGCCGCACACTCGTAGTTACTGTTACTTGTAATTAGTGTGTGTGAGAGGGGTCATTACTCCTCCACGCTCTACAGCACAGCTACATTTACACTCACCCTTTCATTCCCTCGCTTGAGGCCTCGGTTAGCTGTTAACTGGTACTGTGTGTGTGTGTGTGTGTGTGTGTACCGGGTGTTGGCTATGTTTCTTTTTAGAGTAGGGCATGGTGTCCCAGCCCTAAACGGGGAGAGGAGCCAAATCTACAGTAGCCTAGTAAGGATATAGTTTGACCTAGTAATCAGAGTTCTACAACACGATCCAGTGACTCTCTGTACTCATATTTCCCTGCTCTCTGTGTCGCCTTACCACTGATATCTGTGCAGCCCTACTTTCACCGATGAAGCTGTTTAGGAGAGCGGCAGACATTTTGTCAGGGCTCAGTGGTTTGTGTTTTAAACATTGTTTTTTTTTCACCTGGAACCTATTTCCTGTTCACAAGTTTTAACTCCATGTCCTCCGTCCCTTCCATCTCTCTCACCCGCTCACTTTTTAACCCTTTAACGTACTGCTTCCTCTATCCTTCCTCCTTTTCCTCCTCTCGTCTCTCGGGGGAGGGTGGGGGAACGGACAGTCAAGGATGAACATGCCTGCTCCTGCCCCATAGTCTAAACACAGCTCCTTCACCTCTCTGATGCCTCTCTCTCCCTGCATTTTTTACGTTGACATCATTTTCCTATTAGACAATGTTATTCAGAGAGACATGTGATTGAGTGCTTTCAGAACAACTTAATAAATGCATGGTTGAACAAGTTGTTTCCCTCAGCAGGCTTGTAAAGCCTTTCACTGGACGCCCTTTATGTTGAAGGGGACTGTGACTCAATTGAACCAAACCCACTACACTCACACAGAGAGAACGCTTGATCGACAGTTGAAGGACGTCAGTGGAGCAGAGTGACTGCATGGCCGGTCACTGTGTCAGATCAGGCCTGGAACAAGTGAAATGTCACTGAAGCGGGGTGTGTGAGTTCTGGACTCAATTAAGCTGCCTTGGTAGGAAACCATGGGAGGCGGGAAGAGAAAGAGAGAGGGAGATCGTTTTCCAGACACTAGTCATCTTCCACCCTCTTGTATCCCTCCCTCCCTCCCTCTTTCCATCTCAGATCCTGCTGCTTAGTCTGACTGTCAAGGGTGTGTGTGTGTCTGATAACACTGTGAGTCACTGTCTGAACTCTGACCCCGAGGATGTTCAACTCACGAGCTCAACGGTCAGTCATTAAGACGATCTGAAATTCATCACCAACAAATATACATTCTTACTACTTTCATCCACATTTTTTAGGCTAGTTTTTAAAGTATTCTTTTCCAGATCCAACTGCCCTCCCCAACCACAGGATACACACTTTCCCATAAAGTGAATTGCTTTTCAAAGTAGTGCACTATATGGGCAATAGGGTGTCACTCACAGGAGGCGGTGAGAGGAGGACGGATCATAAGACATTTTGGGATGGAGTAAATAGACAACTACAAATACCTAGGTGTCTGGTTGGACTGTAAACTCTCCTTCCAGACTCGCATCAAACATCTCCAATCCAAAGTTACATCTAGAATTGGCTTCCTATTTCGCAACAAAGCCTCCTTCACTCATGCTGCCAAACATACCCTTGTAAAACTGATCATCCTACCAATCCTCGACTTCGGCGTTGTCATTTACAAAATAGCCTCCAACAATCTACTCAATAAATTGGATGCAGTCTATCACAGTGCCATCCGTTTTGTCTCCAAAGCCCCATATACTACCCACCACTGTGACCTGTACGCTCTCGTTGGCTGGCCCTCGCTTCATACTCATCGCCAAACCCACTGGCTCCATGTCATCTACAAGACCCTGCTAGGTAAAGTCCCCCCTTATCTAAGCTCGCTGGTCACCATAGCATCACCCACCTGTAGCACGCGCTCCAGGAGGTATATCTCTGGTCACCCCCAAAACCAAAAACCTTTGGCCGCCTCTCCTTCCAGTTCTCTGATGCCAATGACTGGAACAAACTACAAAAATCTCTGAAACTGGAAACACTTATTTCCCTCACTAGCTTTAAGCACCAGCTGTCAGAGCAGCACCTGTACTGACAGCTGGTGCTTACTGTACCTGTACACAACCCATCTATAATTTAGCCCAAACAACTACCTCATCCCCTACCGTATTTATTTATTTATTTTGCTCCTTTGCACCCCATTATTTCTATCTCTACTTTGCACATTCCTCCACTGCAAATCTACCATTCCAATGTTTTACTTGCTATATTGTATTTACTTAGCCACCATGGCCTTTTTTTGCCTTTACCTCCCTTATCTCACCTCACTTGCTCACATTGTATATAGACTTATTTTTCTACTCTATTATTGACTGTATGTTTGTTTTACTCCATGTGTAACTCTGTGTTGTCGTCACACCCACTGGTAGTAGTATCCTGGAATTACAGACAACCCCCTCCCCCACTCCTCCACCTAATCCTATCCAATCAGTGGGTCTCATCGGTCATTCTGACCCCTAACCCTTCACCCTGCCCAGAGGGGGAGAACTGGGTCACATAGCGGTCATGTTTGGTTGAAATGAATGGTTCAGTGTTCCGTTTAAAACATGTGGAGCATGACCATGGGATTGGATCGTAGCATTGCATTGGTCCAAAGGACAGGAACACAACCCTGGCTTCAGTTGGTTCCTTCAGTCCCAGCCCCCCCAGTCTGAAACCCCAGTCTGAGCCCTGTTTCTGGGCCTCTGTCCTGCCGTCAGCACGTGATAACCCCCAGACGCAGCTGGAGCTCCAGGCCTGGTATGTGTTCATTCCTGCCGGGAATAACACCAATATCAGCCAACCACAACAGTCAGAACAGGGCCTCAGTCTTTATCATAGTTGTTTTGAGTTGATCATCTGTTGAAGACACTCTGTCCTGCCTCCTATCTGAGCCATCAGTCTTCGGGGTTAGAGTTAGGAGGGACGTGCTGGCTGTGATGCAATGACTAATGCTACATGACTAGGTTGCACATGGAAGGGATCCAAGGGAAATGCACATGTGCCGTGAATGTGTGTGTGTGTCATTATCACTGTGTCCGTTCACAAGAAAGAGTCCAGGGCAAGGTACAGCCTAATGCGCGCGCACACTTACACAGACATGGTTTATATATATATGTGTGTGTGTGTGTGAGAGAGTGTAATTTCTTCCTCTCTCTTTCGGTGCACATCTGTTTTTTTCAGGGGAAGGTATTGCATCATCAATTCCGCCTCTTCCCTTCCCCCATGCTTAACCAACTTCCTCTCTTTGCCGAAGCACACTAAACACACACAAACACACACACATTTATGCCCTGGAGGGTCAGCAATTACAGAACACTACAAAAATGATTTCAAACCATTCTCATCCCTCTCGACTTCAATCAAATCAAATTGTATTTGTCACATACACCGAATACAACAGGTGTAGACCTTGTCGTGAAATGCTGACTTACAAGCCCTTAGCCAACAATGCAGTTCAAGAAATAGAGTTAAGAAAATGTTTACTAAATAAAATAAAAAGTAAAATAATAACAAGGCTATGTACATGGGGTACCGGTACTGAGTCAATATGCAGGCTTACAGGTTAGTTGAGTTAATTTGTACATACAAACTCAGCAAAAAACAAAACGTCCCTTTTTCAGGACCCTGTCTTTCAAAGATAATTCATAAAAATCCAAATAACTTCACAGATCTTCATTGTAAAGGGTTTAAACACTGTTTCCCATGCTTGTTCAATGAACCATAAACAATTAATGAACTTGCACCTGTGGAACGGTCATTGTAAGGCAGGTCCCCACCAGACATCACCGGCAACAACATCGCCTATGGGCACAAACCAGACAGGACTGGCAAAAATTGCTCTTCATTGACGAGCCGCGGTTTTGTTTCACCAGGGGTGATGGTCGGATTCACGTTTATCGTTGAAGGAACGAGTGTTACACCGAGGCCTGTACTCTGGAGCGGGATCGATTTGGAGGTGGAGGATCCTTCACGGTCTGGGGCGGTGTGTCACAGCATCATCGGACTGAGCTTGTTGTCATTGCATCTCAACGCTGTGCGTTACAGGGAAGACATCCTCCTCCCTCATGTGGTACCCTTCCTGCAGGCTTATCCTGACATGACCCTCCAGCATGACAATGCCACCATCCATACTGCTCGTTCTGTGTGTGATTTCCTGCAAGGAATGACAGTGTTCTGCCATGGCCAGCGAAGAGCCTGGATCTCAATCCCATTGAGCATGTCTGGGATTTGTTGGATCGGAGGGTGAGGGCTAGGGCCATTCCCCCCAGAAATGTCCGGGAACTTGAAGGTGCCTTGGTGGAAGAGTGGGGTAACATCTCGCAGCTGGTGGCCACACCAGATACTGACTGTTATTTTTGATTTTGACCCCCCCCCCTTTGTTCAGGGACACATTATTCAATTTCTGTTAGTCACATGTCTGGGGAACTTGTTCAGTTTATGTCTCAGTTGTTGAATCTTGTTATGTTCATACATATATTTACACATGTTAAGTTTGCTGAAATAAACGCAGTTGACAGTGAGAGGATGTTTTTTGTTGTTGCTGAGTTTAGGTAGTGGTAACGTGACTATGCATAGATAATAAACAGCGGGTAGCAGCAGTGTAAAAGCAAAGGGGGGGTCAATGTACATAATCCGGGTGGCCATTTTATTACATTTACATTTAAGTCATTTAGCAGACGCTCTTATCCAGAGCGACTTACAAATTGGTGAATTCACCTTCTGACATCCAGTGGAACAGCCACTTTACAATAGTGCATCTAAATCATTTAAGGGGGGGTGAGAAGGATTACTTTATCCTATCCTAGGTATTCCTTGAAGAGGTGGGGTTTCAGGTGTCTCCGGAAGGTGGTGATTGACTCCGCTGTCCTGGCGTCGTGAGGGAGTTTGTTCCACCATTGGGGGGCCAGAGCAGCGAACAGTTTTGACTGGGCTGAGCGGGAACTGTACTTCCTCAGTGGTAGGGAGGCGAGCAGGCCAGAGGTGGATGAACGCAGTGCCCTTGTTTGGGTGTAGGGCCTGATCAGAGCCTGGAGGTACTGCGGTGCCGTTCCCCTCACAGCTCCGTAGGCAAGCACCATGGTCTTGTAGCGGATGCGAGCTTCAACTGGAAGCCAGTGGACAGAGCGGAGGAGCGGGGTGACGTGAGAGAACTTGGGAAGGTTGAACACCAGACGGGCTGCGGCGTTCTGGATGAGTTGTAGGGGTTTAATGGCACAGGCAGGGAGCCCAGCCAACAGCGAGTTGCAGTAATCCAGACGGGAGATGACAAGTGCCTGGATTAGGACCTGCGCCGCTTCCTGTGTGAGGCAGGGTCGTACTCTGCGGATGTTGTAGAGCATGAACCTACAGGAACGGGCCACCGCCTTGATGTTAGTTGAGAACGACAGGGTGTTGTCCAGGATCACGCCAAGGTTCTTAGCGTTCTGGGAGGAGGACACAATGGAGTTGTCAACCGTGATGGCGAGATCATGGAACGGGCAGTCCTTCCCCGGGAGGAAGAGCAGCTCCGTCTTGCCGAGGTTCAGCTTGAGGTGGTGATCCGTCATCCACACTGATATGTCTGCCAGACATGCAGAGATGCGATTCGCCACCTGGTCATCAGAAGGGGGAAAGGAGAAGATTAATTGTGTGTCGTCTGCATAGCAATGATAGGAGAGACCATGTGAGGTTATGACAGAGCCAAGTGACTTGGTGTATAGCGAGAATAGGAGAGGGCCTAGAACAGAGCCCTGGGGGACACCAGTGGTGAGAGCGCGTGGCGAGGAGACAGATTCTCGCCACGCCACCTGGTAGGAGCGACCGGTCAGGTAGGACGCAATCCAAGCGTGGGCCGCGCCGGAGATGCCCAACTCGGAGAGGGTGGAGAGGAGGATCTGATGGTTCACAGTATCGAAGGCAGCCGATAGGTCTAGAAGAATGAGAGCAGAGGAGAGAGAGTTAGCTTTAGCAGTGCGGAGCGCCTCCGTGATACAGAGAAGAGCAGTCTCAGTTGAATGACTAGTCTTGAAACCTGACTGATTTGGATCAAGAAGGTCATTCTGAGAGAGATAGCGGGAGAGCTGGCCAAGGACGGCACGTTCAAGAGTTTTGGAGAGAAAAGAAAGAAGGGATACTGGTCTGTAGTTGTTGACATCGGAGGGATCGAGTGTAGGTTTTTTCAGAAGGGGTGCAACTCTCGCTCTCTTGAAGACGGAAGGGACGTAGCCAGCGGTCAGGGATGAGTTGATGAGCGAGGTGAGGTAAGGGAGAAGGTCTCCGGAAATGGTCTGGAGAAGAGAGGAGGGGATAGGGTCAAGCGGGCAGGTTGTTGGGCGGCCGGCCGTCACAAGAAGCGAGATTTCATCTGGAGAGAGGGGAGAAAGAGGTCAGAGCACAGGGTAGGGCAGTGTGAGCAGAACCAGCGGTGTCGTTTGACTTAGCAAACGAGGATCGGATGTCGTCGACCTTCTTTTCAAAATGGTTGACGAAGTCATCTGCAGAGAGGGAGGAGGGGGGGGAGGGGAGGAGGATTCAGGAGGGAGGAGAAGGTGGCAAAGAGCTTCCTAGGGTTAGAGGCAGATGCTTGGAATTTAGAGTGGTAGAAAGTGGCTTTAGCAGCAGAGACAGAGGAGGAAAATGTAGAGAGGAGGGAGTGAAAGGATGCCAGGTCCGCAGGGAGGCGAGTTTTCCTCCATTTCCGCTCGGCTGCCCGGAGCACTGTTCTGTGAGCTCGCAATGAGTCGTCGAGCCACGGAGCGGGAGGGGAGGACCGAGCCGGCCTGGAGGATAGGGGACATAGAGAGTCAAAGGATGCAGAAAGGGAAGAGAGGAGGGTTGAGGAGGCAGAATCAGGAGATAGGTTTGAGAAGGTATGAGCAGAGGGAAGAGATGATAGGATGGAAGAGGAGAGAGTAGCGGGGAGAGAGAGCGAAGGTTGGGACGGCACGATACCATCCGAGTAGGGGCAGTGTGGGAAGTGTTGGATGAGAGCGAGAGGGAAAAGGATACAAGGTAGTGGTCGGAGACTTGGAGGGGAGTTGCAATGAGGTTAGTGGAAGAACAGCATCTAGTAAAGATGAGGTCGAGCGTATTGCCTGCCTTGTGAGTAGGGGGAAGGTGAGAGGGTGAGGTCAAAAGAGGAGAGGAGTGGAAAGAAGGAGGCAGAGAGGAATGAGTCAAAGGTAGACGTGGGGAGGTTAAAGTCGCCCAGGACTGTGAGAGGTGAGCCGTCCTCAGGAAAGGAGCTTATCAAGGCATCAAGCTCATTGATGAACTCTCCGAGGAACCTGGAGGGCGATAAATGATAAGGATGTTAGGCTTGAAAGGGCTGGTAACTGTGACAGCATGGAATTCAAAGGAGGCGATAGACAGATGGGTAAGGGGAGAAAGAGAGAATGACCACTTGGGAGAGATGAGGATCCCGGTGCCACCACCCCGCTGACCAGAAGCTCTCGGGGTGTGCGAGAACACGTGGGCGGACGAAGAGAGAGCAGTAGGAGTAGCAGTGTTATCTGTGGTGATCCATGTTTCCGTCAGTGCCAAGAAGTCGAGGGACTGGAGGGAGGCATAGGCTGAGATGAACTCTGCCTTGTTGGCCGCAGATCGGCAGTTCCAGAGGCTACCGGAGACCTGGAACTCCACGTGGGTCGTGCGCGCAGGGACCACCAGATTAGGGTGTCCGCGGCCACGCGGTGTGGAGCGTTTGTATGGTCTGTGCAGAGAGGAGAGAACAGGGATAGATAGACACATAGTTGACAGGCTACAGAAGAGGCTACGCTAATGCAAAGGAGATTGGAATGACAAGTGGACTACACGTCTCGAATGTTCAGAAAGTTAAGCTTACGTAGCAAGAATCGTATTGACTAAAATGATTGAAATGATACAGTACTGCTGGAGTAGGCTAGCTGGCAGTGGCTGCGTTGATGACTTTGTAGGCTAGCAGGCAGTGGCTGCGTTGTTGACACTACACTAATCAAGTCGTTCCGTCGAGTGTAATAGTTTCTACAGTGCTGCTATTCGGGGGCTAGTCGGCTAGCTAGCAGTGTTGATTACGTTACGTTACGTTAAAAGAACGACAATAGCTGGCTAGCTAACCTAGAAAATCGCTCTAGACTACACAATTGTCTTAGATACAAAGACGGCTATGTAGCTAGCTAGCTACGATCAAACAAATCAAACCGTTGTACTGTAATGAGGTGAAATGAAAATGTGATACTACCTGTGGAGCGAAGCGGAATGTTGACCGGGTTGTTGAAGTTCTTATTCGGTAGACGTTGGCTAGCTGTTGGCTAGCTAGCTAGCAGTATCTCCTGCGGACCGAAGTGTAGATGCGACTTGTTCAGCAGTCTTATGGCTTGGTGGTAGAAGCTGTTAATGAGCCTTTTCGACCTAGACTTGGCGCTCCGGTAATGCTTGCCGTACGGTAGCTGAGAGAACAGTCTATGACTTGGATGACGAGTCTTTGACAATTGTTTGGGCCTTCCTCTGACACCGCCTAGTATATAGGTCCCAGGAGGCAAAGAAATCTGGTCCCAGTGATGTACCGGGCCGTACGCACTACCCTCTGTAGCGCCTTGCGGTCGGATGCCGAGCAGTTGCCATACCAGGTGGGGATGCAACCGGTCAGGATACCCTCGATGGTGCAACTGTAGAACATTTTGAAGATCTGGGGACCCATGTCTCCTGAGGGGGAAAAGGTGTTGTCGTGCCCTTTCTTGGTGTGTTTGGAGCATGATATTTTGTTGATGTGGACGCCAAGGAACTTGAAACTCTCGACCCGCGGCGCTACAGCCCCGTTGATGTTAATGGGGGCCTGTTTGGCCCTCCTTTTCCTGTAGTCCACGATCAGCTCTTTTGTCTTGTTCACATTGAGGGAGAGGTTGTTGTCCTGAAATCACACTGCCAGTTCTCTGACCTCCTCCCTATAGACCGTCTCATCATTGTTTGTGATCACGCCTTCCACTGTTGTGTCGTCAGCAAACTTAATGATGTTGTTGGAGTCATGCTTGGCCATGCAGTCGTGGGTGAACAGGAAGTACAGGAGAGACTAAGCACACACCCCTGAGGGGCCCCAGTGTTGAGGATCAGCATGGCAGATGTGTTGTTGCCTACTGTTACCACTTGGGGGCGGTCCATTAGGAAGTCTAGGATCCAGTTGCAGAGGGAGGCGTTTAGTTCCAGGGTCCTTAGCTTAGCAATGAGCTTTGTGGGCACTATGGTGTTGAATGCTGAGGTCTAGCCAAAGAACAGCCTTCTCACATAGGTGTTCCTTTTGTCCAGGTGGGATGAGATTGCGTTGTCTGTGGATCTGTTGGGGCGGTATGCGAATTTGAGTGGGTCTAGGGCTTCTTGGTTGATGGAGTTGATGTGAGTCATGACCAGCCTCTCAAAGCACTTCATGGCTACCGACTTGAGTGCTACGGGGCGGTAATAATTTAGTGGCGGTCTACTTGAAACATGTAGGTATTACAGGTTGGAAATGTCAGGGAAGTCACTTGCCAGGTGGTCCGCACGTGCTCTGAGTATACGTCCTGGTAATCCATCTGGCCCCACGGCCTTGTGAATGTTGACCTATTTAAAGGTCTTGCTCACATCAGCTACGGAGGGCACGATCAAACAGTCATCTGGAACAGCCTGTGCTCTCATGCATGCTTCAGTGTTGCTTGCCTCGAAGCGAGCATAAAAGGCATTTAGCTCGTCTGGTAGGCTCGCGTCATAGGGCAGCTCGCGGCTGGGTTTCCCTTTTCTAGTCCATTTCAGAGCCGGTGTAGTAGGATTCAATCTTAGTCCTGTATTGAAGCTTTGCCTGTTTGATGATTCGTCTGAGTGCATAGCAGGATTTCTTATAACCGTCCGGATTAGTGTCGTGCTCCTTGAAAGCGGCAGCTCTAGCCTTTAGCTCGGTGCGGATGTTGCCTGTAATCCAACAGTAGCCCCGTAGGCCCTACTCTGTCGTGTGGGTATGTGGTTGTGCAGAAACCGTCCGTCTACCTGTTGGAGATGGAGTCAGAGAGTTAGGTTACAGCCCCTCACCCAAACACCCCTAACAACACCTCATTACCTCACCCATCCCTCACCCCCACTCCAGCTCCCACTGTGCCAGGCCTGAGACAAAGAGTCATTCTCTCCCATCAGGAGCAACAGTAGCACCTCTGGACCAGAGGGAGCCCAACCCAATGACCCACATCCCCCTGCACGCCTAGGCCTCACACACCACCACAACCCCACCGCCCCAGCCCCCTCCTCCATTTTATGTCCCTGAATAGCCAAGGTAATGACAGAGAGGGAGAGGGTTGTGGTTCAGTAGGCCTCCACAGAGTCTAACCTCTCCCTAGAGACCTCCAACACCATAGAAGACTGCCAGAGATAATTTCCTCTCCTCCCTTCTCTTCCTCTTCTTCTTCCTCCTCTTCTAAAGCTAGTCAACACCCAACAGTTTTCTCACCATAATCACTATCACAATCATTGTCTCACCAAACCATAACTGTCACACAACACATGACGACAAGGGACAAACATGATAGATAGGGGTGTGTCTGTCAGTGGTTGTCCTGGTAAGGGTCCAGAGTTTCCTGTGTGACAATCGCTGGGGACGGCTGTTCTGTTGCTCGGAGACGTGAGCGTCAGTGTAAATTGTAAATTGTTGTCTGTTGGTTAGTGATTCGGTGTGACGTAGCCAGCAGTCCTTTCTCCTCTCTCCTCGCCCCTCTCTCTCCTCTCCGCTCACCCCTCTCTCTCCTCTCCCCTCACCTCTCTTCCAACTTGTCTCTCCTTCTCTCTCCTCTCTTTTCCCCTCCCCTTCCACCTCTCTACCCCTCTCTCTTCTCCCCTACCCAAAAGCACAGGCCAGATGCAGGGCGAGACACTTTTTAAACACAGTTAACACGAGGCCCATTTTGTGTGTGTGTGTTAGTATAAACATACTGACTAAACACACACCAGGCCTGTTAGAGGATTGCAGAGAGGCATGCCTGAAAGGATCTGAATTCCTACTCCTTATATACCCACATAACTCCTTATGGAGAGTTGGAGTTGTTTGTGCACTATTTAAATCATGTGTACAGGACTGAGTGTTTCCTATGGTGTTTTAGAGTATATAGAGCCATATAGGGAATTGACTAGTGTATAACTCGGTATGTAACAGGATGTTTAACGTGTAAGAGTCGGGTAAAGAGGTCACTCTGACTCTACTGGGGCAGGCCCTCTGGACAGACTAGCATTTGTATTGAGTTCCCTTCCAGCCGGACATGTAGAAAATGTTACAAGTGGGAAAAGAGAGGAAAGAACATTTCAATGGCGAGTGGTCAGTTTTGTCTCACTCCCTCAGCCTCCCTTTCTCTCTCTCTTGCTCTCGCGCTCTCTCTTGCGCTCTCTCTCGCTCTCTCTCTCTCTCTGTCTTGGCCTGAACCAGACTGTAATTGAACCCACATGCCTGGCTTCCTGCCATTTCCACCCTTCTCTCCTTGCGCTCCCTTTCTCCTTGTGCTCCCTCTCTCTCTCTCTCTCTCTCTCTCTCTCTCTCTCTCTCTCTCTCTCTCTCTCTCTCTCTCTCTCTCTCTCTCTCTCTCCCCCTCTCCTTCTTACTCCTTTCACATTCTCCAGGGTGTTCATCACATTTTCCGCCTGCTGTCTTCTCTTTCCTATTTGCCATTCCACCCTTTCCCTCTGAATGTTGCTCTCTGTTTTCCAACTCGATGATACCCATGAAGTGTTTTCTCTGCCCACTCCCTGAGATGCTAGCAAGACACGTTCTCCAGATGCTTCCTATCCCCTGCTGTAGCAGTTTAGAGACAGGCCCTGTCTGACTAATGCTCCTATTGGCTCAGGTCTGTGAGTTCTGCCCGGAGACAGAACTGTAGTCTAGAGCAGGTGAAGGTTATTAGTTATGCATGCACTTCCAGGGAACTGATTTTTGGGTGGAATCAGGTCAATAACTGTTTGGCTTACTCAAGTGGTTTCCAGGATACTGCAATACAACCTGAACAGTTGGCTCCAAATCCTATGGAGTAACGCTTCTTAGCATTACTGTGAAATCTGTAGGCCTATTAGTTTTAATGATGTGCATACTTTAAATGTCGGGTGTTCTTCTTCTTAGTTTTCAACAGGAAGTTAAAGACTGCTGTTTTCTATCTAAGCAGCTGTGGAAGTTGTCGAGGTTGCCTTTATTTTGTGTGAGTGAAAAGGCCTTTGTTTCATAAAGAGGGTGTTGTCTCTGTGGATATTTGTTAATGAACAACACATTGAAACATCCCTCCCTCCTCCCTTTCCCTCAGCTCTACAGTAACACTGTTCCCTACTGTACAACATCACACACACACACACACACACACACACACACACACACACACACACACACACACACACACACACACACACACACACACACACAGACACACACACAGACATTATACACTACCGTTCAAAAGTTTGAGGTCACTTAGAAATGTCCTTGTTTTTGAAATAAAAACATTTTTTTTGGTCCTGGTCCATTAAAATAACATCAAAGTGATCATTAGAAAACCCTTTTGCAATTATGTTAGCACAGCTGAAAACTGTTGTTCTGATTAAAGAAGCAATAAAACGGTCCTCCTTTAGACTAGTTGAGAACCTGGAGCATCAGCATTTGTGGGTTCGATTACAAGCTCAAAATGGCCAGAAACAAAGACCTTTCTTTGTTTCTGTCCATTTTAAGCCTGTAATCGAACCCACAAATGCTCCAGATACTCAACTAGTCTAAAGAAGGACAGTTTTATTGCTTCTTTAATCAGAACAAACATCTTCAGCTGTGCCAACATAATTGCAAAAGGGTTTTCTAATGATCAATTAGCCTTTTAAAATTATAAACTTGGATTAGCTAACACAACGTGCCATGGGAACACAGGAGTGATGATTGTTGATAATGAGCCTCTGTACGCCTATGTAGATATTCCATTAACAATCTGCTGTTTCCAGCTACAACAGTCATTTACAACATTAACAATGTCTACACTGTATTTTTGATCAATTTGATGTTATTTTAATGGACAAAAAATGTGCTTTTCTTTCAAAAACAACGAAATGTCTAAGTGACCCCAAACTTGTGAACGGTAGTGTATGTCTATGGAGATATGTAGTAGTCGGGGTATAGGATGGGAGAGTTTGAAGATATAAGGTTCCCTGACGCTTACAGATGTAGGGTCTTAATTTGATCACCCTGTTGCAGGAGAACTTTCCAGAAATACAGGAAGTTCAAAACGTATTGTGTATTTTAGGTTTAAAAAGGCTTCTGAAGATTGCAATTTCCACTTTAAAAGGAAATACTTCAATTTCTCTCACGAAAAATGTATCAATCCCGACAAAAATGTCCATGAATTATAATCCACATAATAATTGACATTTCCTGTTTCTGAAGGATTATTTTCCTGCTATAGCAAAGTGGCTCGAATTAAGATCCCACATCAGTAATGCAGTTCAATACAAGTCCAGAACGCAGAACTCTGTTACTTGTAATCCATCCAGCGGCCTGATTCAAAAATGGGTGACATTCTCAGTGACAGAGACTGTACACCAGAAAGAACAGGGACGATAAAATGATCCTAGTCATCCCACCACTGGTTAAATTTGTGGAAATATCAGTGCTGAACTCTAGAATAACACCATACTTTGCATCATAACCTAGTTAGTGCTCTAACCAGGGGTGTAGGCCTATTCATTACGCCAATTCTGTTGCAAAACATTTCATCTGTTGCAAAACGTTTTGTAACAGAAACCTGTTTACTCCAAACGGGAAAGGTTTTGCACCAAAAACAAGAGTTTCTATTGGACAAATTCAGGTAGGTCCCACCCCTTTTCGTTCTGTTTGGTTCTTAAACGGTTGAGTACACCCCCAGGCCTCAGTAAAGAGAGAAACCAAATTAAGCGTTGAACTCACCAGAATTGGGCGTGCAGAGGCAGTGAAATCAATTATTTATATATACACTAGATGACTGCTGTGGTAATATTTTGGAAGGTATAGAAATACATTGTCTACATTCATTTTAGTCAGATTTATTATATTGCAGACGCCTAAATGCGTACTTGTATATAATGTGCGCTAAACATACAAATTCATAATAATGTTACTGTCCCAACTACAACAGAAAAATACTTAAAGACATGCAATTTTGTCCTTGAAATGTGTATTTGAAATACTGTTGAATTCCATTCATTTCCATGGAGGACTGCTCCTACTAGGGAGTGACAATATGGCTAACTGGTGGCTTCAAAGCCTTTCAATGGCCAATGCATAGCAACAGCAATTCAGGGTTTATATACATTGAATTTGGGAAGTATTCAGACCGCTTGACTTTTTCCACATTTTGTTAGGTAGCAGCCTTATTCTAAAATTTATAAAATTGTTTTTTTTCCCCTCCTAAATCTACACACAATACCCCATAAATATCACATTTATTCAGACCCTTTACTCAGTACTTTGTTGAAGCACCTTTGGAAGCGATTACAGCCTCGAGTCTTCTTGGGTATGATGCTACAAGGTTGGCACATCTGTATTTGTGGAGTCTCTCCCAATCTTCTCTGTAGATCCTTTCAAGCGCTGTCTTGGCGCAGCTATTTTCTGGTCTCTCCAGAGATATTCGATCGGGTTCAAGTCCGGGCTCTGGATGGGCCACTCAAGGGCATTCAGAGACTTGTCCCGAAGTCATTCCTGCGTTGTCTTGCCTATGTGCTTAGGGTCATTGTCCTGTTGGAAGGTGAACCTTCGCCCCAGTCTGAGGTCCTGAGCGCTCTGGAGCAAGTTTTCATCAAGGATCTCGCTGTACTGTTGCCACCACCATGCTTCACTGTAGGGATGGTGTCAGGCTTCCTCCAGATGTGACGCTTGGAATTCAGGCCAATCATGGTTTCATCAGACCAGAGAATCTTGTTTTTCATGATCTGAGAGTCTTTAGGTCCCTTTTGGCAAACTCCAAGCAGGCTGTCATGTGCCTTTTACTGAGGAGTGGCTTCTGTCTGGCCACTCTGCCATAAAGGCCTGATTGGTGGAGGGCTCTCGGAAGAGTCTTGGTGGTTCCAAACTTCTTCCATTGAACAATGATGGAGGCCACTGTGTTCTTGGGGACCTTCAATGCTACTTTTTGGTACCCTTCCCCATATCCGTGCCTCGACACAATCTTGTCTCGGAGCTCTATGGACAATTCCTTCGACCTCATGGCTTGGTTTTTGCTCAGACATCACTGTCAACTGAGGGACCTTACATAGACAGGTGTTTGCCTTTCTAAATCATGTCATATCAATTAAATTTACCACAGGTGGACTCCAATCAAGCTGTACAAACATGTCAAGGATGATCATTGGAAACGGGATGCACCTGAGCTCAATTTAAAGTCTCATAGCAAAGGGTCTGAATATTATGTAAATAAGATATTTCTGTTTCTTAAAAAAAAAAGTGCAAACATTTCTCAACCTGTTTTCGCTTTGTCATTATGGGGTACTGTAGATGTTTTTGTTTAATCCATTTTAGAATACGGCTGTAACGTAACGAAGAAGTGGTCGAAGTAAAGTGTCCGGAATGCTTTCCGAAGGCACTGTACATCATTGCGTGAAACCAACCGAAAGCACTTTTTTTGTGTTCGCAAACGGGCAACTGTCTTCTATTCAACAGTTTTCTTGTAAGTCTAGGCTATACAGTGCCTTGCGAAAGTATTCGGCCCCCTTGAACTTTGCGACCTTTTGCCACATTTCAGGCTTCAAACATAAAGATATAAAACTGTATTTTTTTGTGAAGAATCAACAACAAGTGGGACACAATCATGAAGTGGAACGACATTTATTGGATATTTCAAACTTTTTTAACAAATCAAAAACTGAAAAATTGGGCGTGCAAAATTATTCAGCCCCCTTAAGTTAATACTTTGTAGCGCCACCTATTGCTGCGATTACAGCTGTAAGTCGCTTGGGGTATGTCTCTATCAGTTTTGCACATCGAGAGACTGAATTTTTTTCCCATTCCTCCTTGCAAAACAGCTCAAGCTCAGTGAGGTTGGATGGAGAGCATTTGTGAACAGCAGTTTTCAGTTCTTTCCACAGATTCTCGATTGGATTCAGGTCTGGACTTTGACTTGGCCATTCTAACACCTGGATATGTTTATTTTTGAACCATTCCATTGTAGATTTTGCTTTATGTTTTGGATCATTGTCTTGTTGGAAGACAAATCTCCGTCCCAGTCTCAGGTCTTTTGCAGACTCCATCAGGTTTTCTTCCAGAATGGTTCTGTATTTGGCTCCATCCATCTTCCCATCAATTTTAACCATCTTCCCTGTCCCTGCTGAAGAAAAGCAGGCCCAAACCATGATGCTGCCACCACCATGTTTGACAGTGGGTATGGTGTGTTCAGGGTGATGAGCTGTGTTGCTTTTACGCCAAACATAACGTTTTGCATTGTTGCCAAAAAGTTCAATTTTGGTTTCATCTGAGCAGAGCACCTTCTTCCACATGTTTGGTGTGTCTCCCAGGTGGCTTGTGGCAAACTTTAAATGACATTTATGGATATCTTTAAGAAATGGCTTTCTTCTTGCCACTCTTCCATAAAGGCCAGATTTGTGCAATATATGACTGATTGTTGTCCTATGGACAGAGTCTCCCACCTCAGCTGTAGATCTCTGCAGTTCATCCAGAGTGATCATGGGCCTCTTGGCTGCATCTCTGATCAGTCTTCTACTTGTATGAGCTGAAAGTTTAGAGGGACGGCCAGGTCTTGGTAGATTTGCAGTGGTCTGATACTCCTTCCATTTCAATATTATCGCTTGCACAGTGCTCCTTGGGATGTTTAAAGCTTGGGAAATCTTTTTGTATCCAAATCCGGCTTTAAACTTCTTCACAACAGTATCTCGGACCTGCCTGGTGTGTTCCTTGTTCTTCATGATGCTCTCTGGGCTTTTAACGGACCTCTGAGACTATCACAGTGCAGGTGCATTTATACGGAGACTTGATTACACACAGGTGGATTGTATTTATCATCATTAGTCATTTAGGTCAACATTGGATCATTTAGAGATCCTCACTGAACTTCTGGAGAGAGTATGCTGCACTGAAGGTAAAGGGGCTGAATAATTTTGCACGCCCAATTTTTCAGTTTTTGATTATTTTTTAAAGTTTGAAATATCCAATAAATGTCGTTCCACTTCATGATTGTGTCCTACTTGTTGTTAATTCTTCACAAAAAAAATACAGTTTTATATCGTTATGTTTGAAGCCTGAAATGTGGCAAAAGGTCGCAAAGTTCAAGGGGGCCGAATACTTTTGCAAGGCACTGTATACTGTATTGTCCCTGTCCTCCACTGGCTCACAGAAGACACGATGAACTACTGTTGCTGCGCGCTCTTTCAATGTAGCTATGAACCACAAATAATATGGCCAAACCTGGCCATTATTACCGTTCCAGCTGGCTGATAGGCGTTATTAGTTTGGTCATGTTAAAGAGAGGTAGAGAAGTACATAACCTGAAAAGCAGAAAGAGGTATAGAGGTAGATAGTTAAATAGTATACACCCATCTGATCATAACTTTCAAGTGCAGGGTACAATGCCATCACACACGTTGAATGCTCCCTCAGTTTATTGAGTTGGCTTCTTTGACCCGAAGGTCTTCGTGATGACATAGAGGTAGGGCATCTAAAAAGCGGAGGGCAGAGAGGGGAAGGAATATTGAAGCGCCTGAACAGCTGAGGTTGAGAGGCCTGTCCTAGCCTGTCCCAAGCAGTGATGAGAAATTAGACTTTTTGGGGGGGGTCACATCAAGAAAGGAAGATGGGAAGGAATGTGCATGGAGGAATGTTCTGAGGGTAGGATGAGGGGGGAGAAAGAAAGGAGAAGAAGTGGAGAAGGTGGCTGTCAGTCTTGGCCTGTACTCAAAAGTCAAAACGTCTCACCACATTGAGAGTTGGGAGGATGAGATACGGCCACTCTGATTGGTGGGAGCGATATCAGCCTCTATTGTCACAGGAGGAGAGGGGATTTTACAGCTCTATGATTGGCTGTTTGTTGCTGGCCTGTGGGGATTTTCCTCAAAGGGAAGTGCTGATAGACATTAAAGAGCTTCATATGCAGTTATTACAAATTAGCGACAGACATATGATATAATAATGACATGGTATATGGTGTAGTAACTAGACAGTGTGATGACTAGATGGTATCATGCCTGTGCTCAGTCTCAAGTCTGTGTTTGTTATGTGTCTTTTATCAATCTATCATGAACGTCCATCTCTCTCTCTCTCTCTCGCCCTCTAACAGCACTTCACAGACCTCCTGGATGACTTCTCCCAGGATGCTTTGCTAGGCCAGCTGCTGAGCGACCCCTTCCTGTCCGGCCGGGAAGGAGAGGCCATGGACGAGGGGGATGATTTCACCCCGTCCTCCCCGCTACCGCCCCACATCCAGGCGGAGCACTCCTACTCCCTGTGTGGGGACTCCCGGCCCCAGTCGCCCGTCTCACATCTGCCTGGGGAGCAGGGGAGCGATGCAGGTGAGAGGAGGAGGACAGAGGGGAGGGTTTTTGGGCCTCAGTGACAGTTGTAGATTACATGCCATACTGTAATGTGCAGGATATCAGCGGTATCTATAACAAAAGAGGGTGGCAATACAGAGATATGTGGAGCATTGTGCTTTAGTATGTTCAGGGCCACACAAGACACAAACAGTACGCAGCGTATCTAAGTGACCGTGCTGATGCTGATGTGTCTCTTTCTATTAGAATCAGATGGTGAGAATTGGTCCGTGGAGCAGGAGGAACAGATGGAGGTGTTGCTGTGTGACTCTCCAGCCCTGCTGCCCACCCTAACCCTCTCCCTGGCCCCTGAGGGCCACATCACTGAGGCCCTGGCCCCACCAGCCCCCAAGCCCAACCCACAGACGGCCACGCAGGGCAAGACCAGCAAGGTAAGAAGACGTTTAGAGCCACAGCACATGCAGACAGGCCCACATTCACTCACAAAACACACACACACACACACACACACACACACACACACACACACACACACACACACACACACACACACACACACACACAAACGTATGCGCGTGTGTGACGTCTCTCTCTGCGGTTTGATTGTTTAGGCGAAGGAGATTGGTGAGATCCAGATCAAACTGGAGCCTCATGAGGTGGACCAGTTCCTCAACTTGTCTCCTAAAGGTGAGACCTGACACACACCATATCGTACTGCCACACTACTCATAACCTCTCTGTATGTCGTCCCCAGACCTGGGTCAAATATACGTGTCAAGTACTGTGCTCTTTACCCCTCGTTAGATAATATAATCGGATAATGTACGCCATTTAGCAGACGCTTTTATCCAAAGCGACTTTGTCATGCGTGCATGTATTTTGAAGATACCTTTTGAATATAAATCAAGCACACTTTTAAGTATTTGACAATATGTATGGTATGTCCAAAAAATATAGATTTTTAAGCACAAACGCTCTGATGAAGGTCATATATGTAAAGCTTATTAAAGATCAGTGATACTATCAAGATCAGTGTGCGGGTTTCTTTTTTTTCTTCTCAAAACATACAAACGCAACATGTAAAGTCTTAGTCCCATGTTGCATGAGCTGAAATAAAGGATCCATATGCACAAATAATGTCCATATGCACAAAAACCTTATTTCTCTCAAAATTTGTGCACTAATTTGTTTACATCCTTGTCAGTGAGGATTTCTCCTTTGCCAAGATAATCCATCCACCTGACAGGTGTGGCATATCAAGAAGCTGATTAAACAGCATGATCATTACACAGGTGCACCTTGTGCTGGGGACAATAAAAAGCCACTCTAAAATGTGCAGTTTTGTCACACAACACAATGCCACAGATTTTTTTTGAGGGAGCGTGCAATTGGCTGCAGGAATTTCCACCAGAGCTGTTGCCAGAGAACTGAATGTTCACTTCTCTCCCATAAGCCGCCTCCAACGTTGTTTTAGAGAATTTGACAGTGCGTCCAACCGGCCTCACAACTGCAGACCAATGTGTAGGGCATTGTGTTGTCGTGCGGTTTGCTGATGTCAACGTGATGAACAGAGTGCCCTCGTGGGGTTGTATGTGCAGGCATAAGCTACAGACAACGAACACAATTGTATTTAATCGATGGCAGTTTCAATGCACAGAGATACCGTGATGAGACCCTGAGGCCCATTTACGTGCCATTCATCTGCCGACCATCACCTCATGTTTCAGCATGATAATACATGACCCCATGACGCAAGGATCTGTACACAATTCCTGGAAGCTAAAAATGTCCCAGTTCTTCCATGGCCTGCATACTCACCAGACATGTTACTCATTGAGCATGTTTGGGATGCTCTGGATCGACATGTACGACAGCATGTTCCAGTTCCTGCCAATAACTAGCATCTTCGCACAGACATTGAAGAGGATTTTGACAACATTCCACAATCACAGGCCACAATCATCTGCCTGATCAACTCTATGCGAAGGAGACGTGTCGCACTGCATGAGGCAAATGGTGGTCACACCAGATACTGACTAGTTTTCTGATCCGCGCCCCTACCTTCTTCTTTTTAAGGTGACCAACAGATGCATATCTGTATTCCCAGTCATGTAAAATCCATATGGCCTAAAAAATGTATTTCAATTTGGCAAATTTCCTTAAATGAATTGTAACTTGAATTTGTTGTGTGTTGCGTTTTTTAATATTTTTGTTCAGTATAGTTGCTATGCAGGGGGATCAGTGTTGTGCTGCTCTGAGGATCCCTTCTAGCCACGGATGGATGATGTTGACATCAAGTACAATCCAATGTGTAAAGTCTGTAAATGTTAGTGTTGATCGTCTCTAGAGAACGTTTGCCGGCGTGTAACCTGTTTGTGTGTGTTTCCCCTCACAAGGTCTGGAGTCTCTGCAGATGCCACCCACCCCTCCCTCCTCCCACAGCAGTGACTCAGAGGGCTGTCAGAGCCCGGTACACGCCAGCACTCCCCAGAGCCCCTCCACCCCCTCTTCTCCCCTCAGCCCTGCACCCACCCAGGCCGGCCTCAAGGTGTCTCAGCGCACACCCTCCTCCCTCTCCAACTCCCCTCTTCTCACCGCCCCACACGTACGTACAACACAGACTGGGGACCAGGGATTCACTGAAAAGATACAGGGACCCTGTCGGCATAATATGAATCCGTCCTTCCTTTCCTTCAGGTATCAAATCAAATCAAATCAAATTTTATTTGTCACATACACATGGTATGTAATCACTGATTGGATAAGTTAATGCGAGGTTACCACCCTATTGCGTTCACCAATCCAACCTGGTCAGATCAGTGACAACCTCACAAAATGGAAGGAATGAGCGATGGAGCTATTCAGAGAACAGATACAGGGACGTCACTGAAATAAGATACAGTTTGTCAGCTTATCTGATGGACTCTGATGACACTTCCTCTCTCCTCCTCCCCCTGCAGAAGTTGCAGGGCTCTGGCCCTCTCCTGCTGACAGAGGAAGAGAGGAGAACCCTGGTTGCCGAGGGTTACCCTGTTCCCACCAAGCTGCCCCTGTCCAAGGCGGAGGAGAAAGCCCTGAAGAAGATACGCAGGAAGATCAAGAACAAGGTGGGTCTTGTGATTTACGATTCTTGAGTTGAAATGTCAAACAACAGCTAGGAACATAAATATAAACTCAACATGGAACAGTGTCGATGATTTTCCTGAGTTAAGAGTTCATATCAGGAAATCAGTCAATTGAAATGAATTCATTAGGCCCTATTCTTATTTTGCCATGGATGGGCCTGGGAGGGCATAGGCCCAACCACTTAGGAGCCTGACCCACCCACTGGGGAGCCAAGCCCAGCCAATCAGACTGAGTTTTTCCCCGCAAAGTGCTTTAATACAGACAGAAATACTCCTCAGTTTCATCAGCTCACTGGGTGGCTGGTCTCAGGCGATCCTGCAGGTGAAGAAGCAGTTTGTGGAGGTCCTGGGCTGGCGTGGTTACACGTGGTCTGCGGTTGTGAGGCTGGTTGGACGCACTGCCAAATTCTATAAAATGACGTTGGAGAGGAGGCTTATGGTAGGGAAATGAACGTTAGATTTCCTGGCAACTGCTCTGGTGGACATTCCTGCAGTCAGCACGCCAATTGCACGCTCCCTCCAAACTTGAGACATCTGTGGTATCGTGTTTCGTGACGAAACTGCACATTTTAGAGTGGCCTTTTATTGTTCCCCGGCACAAAGTTCACCTGTGGAATGATCATGCTGTTGAATCAGCTTCTTGCTGTGCCACACCTGTCAGGTGGATGGATTATCTTGGCAGAGGAGAAATCCTCACTCGTATGTTTAATACTTTAATACTTTTCTATTTCTGCCAGACGTAATAACACACTTCAGAGTGATACAGTAAAGCGATACTTCCGTGAGCCATAACAGGGGTGTAATTTCGACATCCTTTCTTTCAGATCTCTGCTCAAGAGAGCCGCAGAAAGAAGAAGGAGTACATGGACGCCCTGGAGAAGAAGTGAGTCTTTCGTGATGTTCTCATTCAGCGTGAAATCAAATGTGTTTGCTTTGGGAATGCGTTTTTTTTTGTCTCCCATTTCTTTGGTGATTAATTAGCGTCATTATCAATAGATAAAGACTTTATTATGGCAATGACAATTCATTAGACTCAACGGTGCTTTTACACAAATACAGTAGTGGCTTCTGTCTCCCTGAGTTATTATGCCTACCTGTCACTGATCTTGTAATTCCCCCTTTTGTCCACAGGGTGGAGAACTGCTCCAATGAAAACAGCGAGCTGCGCAGGAAACTGGAGAATCTGGAGTGTACCAACAAGTAAGAGACATACATTATACAGTGCTCCAGGCTATGTTTAGTGCTTCATCCTTTCCTACAATATTGATCCAACCTTGTAAAATTATCACACAGCTCGCTGAGTCGAACGGAGCGTTATGGTTTGCTATGTTTTCATGTGTTTGTGCACGAATACACACCGTGTAACATTGTCTGTGAAGTCATATGTTAGTACAGTGACGTGTATAATTCTCTGCTGTTCTGTTCAGCTGTGTGTGTGTGTGTGTGTGTGTGTGTGTGTGTGTGTGTGTGTGTGTGTGTGTGTGTGTGTGTGTGTGTGTGTGTGTGTGTGAAAGTATGTGTGTATTGTCTTTGGCAGGATGTGTGTGAGTGTCTATGACTAAGCTCTGAGCCCAACTTTACCTTCTGCCCTTTCTCTCTCCTCTCCCCTCGTCCCCTCTCCCCATCTCCCCTCCCCTTCCCCTCTCTCGCCCCTCGTCTCCTCTCCCCTTCCCCCTCTGTCCCTTCCCCGCTCTCTCCCCTTCTCCCCTCCCCTCGTCTCCCCTTCCCCCTTCCCCCCTCGTCTCCACTGCCCTTCCCCTCTCTCTCCCCTCGTCCCCTTCCCCCTTCGTCTCCTCGCCCCTTCCCCCCTTCCCCCCTCGTCTCCTCTCCCCTTCCCCCCTCGTCTCCTCTTCCCTTCCCCCCTCGTCTCCTCTCCCCTTTCACTCTCTCTCCCCTCATCTCCTCTCCCCTTCCCCCTCGTCTCCTCTCCCCTTCCCCCTCTCTCCCCTCGTCGCCTCTCCCCTTCCCCTCTCTCTCCCCTCATCTCCTCTCCCTTCCCCCCTCGTCTCCTCTCCCCTTCCCCCTCTCTCTCCCCTCGTCTCCTCTCCCCTTCCCCTCTCTCTCCCCTCGTCTCCTCTCCCCTTCCCCCCTCGTCTCCTCTCCCCTTCCCCTCTCTCCCCTCGTCTCCTCTCCCCTTCCCCTCTCTCTCCCCTCGCCTCCTCTCCCCTTCCCCCGTCCCCCCTCATCTCCTCTCCTCTTCCCTTCCCACCTCGTCTCCTCTCCCCTTCCCCCTCGTCTCCTCTCCCCTTCCCCCTCGTCTCCTCTCCCCTTCCCCCTCGTCTCCTCTCCCCTTCCCCCTTCCCCCTCGTCTCCTCTCCCCTTCCCCCTCGCCTCCTCTCCCCTTCCCCCGTCCCCCCTCGTCTCCTCTCCTCTCCCCCTTCCCCCCTCGTCTCCTCTTCCCTTCCCACCTGGTCTCCTCTCCCCTTCCCCCTCTCTCTCCCCCCGTTCCCTCTCCCTAGGACTCTAATACAACAGCTACACTCTCTGCAGGCGGTGGTGGCAGGGAAGGTTCCCCGCTCCTGCAAAGTCACTGGCACCCAGACCTCCTCCTGCCTCATGGTGAGTCTCCTCAACTCAATCCTCAGCCCTGTGTGTGTGTGCGAGCGTGTGTGTGTGCGAGCGCACATTTGTGTTTCATATCGATTGGATAACCTTTTGTTTTTCATTTGATATAACTTCTGCATGCTCTGTGTGTCAGCTGTTGTGGGCAACCTGTCTTGTCTTTTTCATGTAAGTGCTTGACTGTGGAGCTTAATAACATATTTTGTGTGTGTGTCTAGGTGGTGGTGCTGTGCTTCGCTGTGTTCCTAGGGAGTTTCTACTCCAGCCTGGGTCCTTGCTCCTCCATCACAGAGACTGGCCTCTCCAGAGACATGGCCATGCAGGAGTCTTACACAGCTACAGGTACTACACACACAGTCAGTCACACATTGCACATTCATGTTTCATGGATTAATGCTGATCTTTTTACAGTGCATTGTGTGTGTGTGTGTGTGTGTGTGTGTGTGTGTGTGTTCGTTCGCGAGGCATTAGCTCTGAATCTCTGAGTGCTGAGGAAGTAGCCGTGTTGCGTGATCCTACCAGTCTCACACACACACACACCTTTTGGAGTGTTTTGGCATGGCCTCCTGGAAGAGTGTACACTTGAATGTCATTATTTCCCATTCAGAGGGACTATCATTAGCATGATTAAACTGCAATGCAGCCATTTTATCTTTGCTCCGCCTACAGCTCTTCTCCCTCCCTCCCACACACAGCTTGTTTGCCACAGAGCCCAGCATTTGTGTTGCTGGCACTCTGCCCCTACAGGAGAACAATCTGTTTTGTAGGATATGTACAGAGCAAGGTTTACTGTTGGTAGGGTTAGGTTTGATGTGTAATCCATATTGTTAAGAGGGTTGTAGGATTGCATTAGTAGGAGACACAGTCGCATCAGAGGATTATACCGTCCGTAAAAAAAAACAAAAGACGTTTCAACAAAGAAAGATGTAAAAGATAGGCATGTCATTGTGTACTTTCTCCTTTCTGGACATGATGTGATCAGGTAAATGTTTTTTTAATTTTTTTACCCATGATCCTTCACAGTGAAGTCCAGGAGCCTGCTGTCCTATGAGGAGAGAGGGCTGGACGAGCCACACCTTCTGGGTCTGGGCGGGGACTATCCTGACCAATTGGAGAGGCCCACGGTTGTCATGGCAGCGTGGCACTCTGAGAAAAAGCAGCAGAAAGGGGAGGAGTCACATCGGGCTGAGACACGCCCACCTTTCAGCAACAGCAGTGATACGAACCCACAGAAACCCCTGCTTTTAGACCTGCACAGGTACGACACACACACACACACACACACACACACACTCACACACACTTATGGTAGGCAATGATATCAGAGACTGTATGAGACAGAAGAACTGTTTTTTTTCCACGATTTTGGGGTATTGGTGTCAGTAAAAGTCTAGTGCTGTAGTTTCTTATCTGTTCGTCTCTCTTCTGCGCCAGGTCTCTGGAGCAGAGGGTGAACGACAGCGCTAAAATCATAGAGCTGGAGAGGACAGTCAACGAGACGTCATAGGGTCTACCTCTGACCCCTCACCTTTGACCTTCCCTCTGCAGGAGCAGGAGACGGAGGCTCTCTGTATTTATAGAATATTTTTGGATAACTTTGTTATTTTATCGTATGTAGTTGTTGTTCTTTTCTATTGTGTTTTTATTCCATTCCAAAACCACCTCTTTGATATATTTTTGTGTTCGTACTTTGCTTTTATTTTTGCCTTTATTTGCCTTACTTCTTTATATATTTGATGACATCGTTTTGCTTCAGCCATTATGCTCTGTTATATTTGAGTGAGTGGTATTTTGTTCTGTATTTCTATGGTGATATTCCCCTTGGTGTGATGGCGGTGTTATGAGAATGGGGCCCCGTGGCTCTTTGAATACTCTGCTGATGTCTTCACAGAAATGGGGCTTTTAGTATCTTCCTTTACGTATTCTTTTCCTATCGATTCTTGTCAGGATGGACTCAGAATCGCACGCCGTGTCCTTATTAAATATGAGTCTCTATCAAAAGCCACAGGCCTTCGTAGCAAGTCCTATTTTTGTAAATATAAATGTCCGCCTGCATGTATGAGGTCAGTAAACGCAATGTTGACTGATGTTTGATCGATGGTTGGATGCTGAGACAATCAAGTTGTGTATAATACAGCGTTATGACAAAGTACTTTATACCAGATAATGTGTGTGGGGAATGTGTTGTTTGCTAAACTAAGAAACTTTCCTGCTGGAGAAAACACAATGGTGGCCTTGTGATATGTAATGAACCAGTATGATATTTCTGCTAGGTCATAGTCTCTACCACCTGCACTGTCTCCCACATACACACAGATGAACAGAACCAGAAGCACCTTCTCCTTTGGCCTGCACCCTGCAGTCAATCCACTCACACAGCATCCCCAAAGAGTCCATTTTATTCTTATTTATTCCATATAAACTGTAGAGTCACATTTTGCCTCCACAGGAACCTGTCTTTGTCTTTATGGGTTCTGTCCTTCTTGGCTTTTGACTAAAACAAATAAATATTTTCCGTAGTAAAAGCATCGACTGCCGTGTATGATTGCCCTGCTTTGAAGTGTGATTGTAAGTCATGTACTGTGTGTTTGAGACTACAAGCACGCATACCCCCACTGTGAGCATGTGTCAGTCAATGATGACATAAGCGCCAGAAGTCGTACTAAGCCCATCCCAAAGGTTTGGCCCCCAGACATTCAAATCAACTTATTCAAATGTTTTAACCCAGTGGTTCTCCACTGGTTTTACCCCGGGAACCAAATAGAACCAAATTGTCTCAGCCGCGATCCAATATTTGCACGGCGATTTATTTATGATAAAAGGCAATCTGGATTTTTTTTACAATGCTATATTGATAGTACATGTACTAAATATATGACTTGGGAACAACAGTCCCTCATTTTTCATTATGCCCATGTTCTTGATGAGGAATGTTGAGTTCACTGGTTTGAGACTGTAAAATCCACCAAATCCACCAAAGTTCTACTGGTTTCTACACACTTTCTACCTGGTTTTAGTCGTTTCAGCTCGGAGTGGAGTATTTAGGGAAACTATATATATATATATATATATATATATATATATATATATATATATATATATATATATATATATATATATCAGACACTTTCCAGTTGAGAATCGCTGTTTTACCCCCACACTCCAATGTTCAACCAAATCAAAGCTCTGCCTCTGGACAACGGGTCTATTGGACACATCTGGTGTGTTAGTGTGCGTGTGTGATCGTGCATGTGCGTATATGCATATTTCTGTGTGTGCATTTTGTAAAGGGTTGTGTCTGTCTCCCTGCCTGTGAAAGAACTGTCAGCCTTGGTTATTCTCCTTTTTTTTAAACCTCAAATCACATTAACCTAATTGTGTTAAGGCAAAAATGTTCTGACCGAGTGATTGGCTTAGAATGGACGTCTCGTGGTAGCGAGGTTGGATAGTAACTGTGTTTCACAGAAAGACAAAACAGACGGATTCACTATAAATGCAAAAGCATCCTTTCCATTCCTCAACTAATTAGTCATTTCTCTATTCATTCCCATAGTGGGTTAAAATGATGCAACTGATATGTCAATTCTGACCAACATATAAACCAAACGAGTGAGGTGACATGGCTAGTGGCCCATGTGCCATTAAAAAAAAAGACAATTTCTCTGGTATGCTAATCTATAATACGGGTTTGGCTGATCAGTGGACAACGGCCAAAATAATGGATTGTCACCTCACTCAAAACAAATTTGTGGTGGCTAAAACCATGATGTGCTCGAACAGTAAAGGCTATTAACCTCATGATTCGTGTATCGAAAGTGTCTGTCCTGCCATTGTGTTTGTGTCCTCGCTGGGGCCTTCTGTTGTGGTGAGTGAGCCCCCCCCCACCCACCCCATCAGCTCGAAAACAAATACGTTCTGATTGTGTAACATTTAATAATGCAATTGCGGGAAAAACACCGCTTTGGAAGCTTCACAGAGAGAGGAGGGTCTCAGCTTTCTGTAGGTAGAATTTAACTCTCAATAGTCAGCTCAATAGCAACGATTTTGACATGGCGAAGTGCACAGCGGGTATTGCGAGGGCAAAACCTGTAGGTCTCATGGGTAGGAAATAAAATGTACTGTTGGATGAATACATGGCTCCCAGCAGTGTGTACTAGAGTTAGCGATCTAATTGGTGTGTTTTGTGTTTCCACTTCCTCAGGTTTTGAACCCCAAATGAATTATCCTATGATATGAGTTAGTGCACATACAGATGTATGTACCGTAAGGTAGAGTACCTTATGGTAAGCTGTAGACCACACTATCTACCGAGAGAGTTCTCGTCTACAGTGTATTACTCGTAGCCATCTATTTACCACCACAGACCGATGCACTAAGAGGGCACTCAAACCAACTCTATAAGGCCAACTAGCAACAGGCTGGCTCACATCAACAGCATCCTCCCGGATACCCTAGACCAGTGGTTCCCAAGTTTTTTATAGTCCCGTACCCCTTCAAACATTCAACTTCCAGCTGCCGTACCCCCTCTAGCACCAGGGTCAGCGCACTCTCAACTGTTGTTTTATGCCATCATTGTAAGTCTTCCACACACACTATACGATACATTTATTAAACATAAGAATGAGTGTGAGGTTTTGTCACAATCCAGCTCGTGGGAAGTGACCAAGAGAAGGGTGTGCTTGAAAGGATGCAAATAACTCTGCAATGTTGGGTTGTATTGGAGAGAGTCTCAGTCTTAATTCATTATCCACACGCAGTCTGTGCCTGTATTTAGTTGTCCTGCTAGTGAGGGCTGAGAATCCACTCTCACATAGGTACGTCATTGCAAAGGGCATCAGTGTCTTAACAGTGTGATTTTCCAAGGCAAGAAACTGATCGCAGCCCTATCCAGAAATCTTGCAATGGCTTCTGATTAAATTTAATTTTCACAGAACCGCTTGTTGCAATTTTGATGAGGCTCCCATGTTCAGAAATCGGTAAGTGGACTGGAGGCAGGGCATGAAAGGGATAACGAATCCAGTTGTTTGTGTCGTCCGTTTTGGGAAAGTACCTGCGTAATTGCACACCCAGCTCACTCAGGCGCTTCTCTATATCACATTTGACATTGTCCGTAAGCTTGAGTTAATTTGCTCACAAAGAAATCATACAATGATGGAAAGACCTGTGTGTTGTCCTTGTTAATGCAGACAGAGAAGAGTTCCAACTTCTTAATCATAGCCTCAATGTTGTCCCGCACATTGAATATAGTTGCTTAGAGTCCCTGTTATCCTAGATTCAGATCATTCAGGTGAGAAAAAACATCACCCAGATAGGTCAGTCGTGTGAGAAACTCATCATTATGCAAGCGGTCAGACAAGTGAAAATTATGGTCAGTAAAGAAAACGTTAAGCTCGTCTCTCAATTAAAAAAAAATGGAGTCAATACTTTGCCCTTTGATAACCAGTGCACTTCTGTTTGTTGTAAAAGCGTCACATGGTCACAGCCCATATCATTGCATAATGCAGAAAATACACGTTGTTCAAGCTGTCAGGCATTCCCTTGGCAGCAAGAGCCTCTCGGAGGATACTGCAGTGTACCCAAGTGAAGTCGGGAGCAACTACTTGCATGAGCGTTGCGCCATCAGTACAGATACCAACACATCTTGACCATCAAAGTCCATTTGTGTTGTTTGATGAAGGCCTTGTCTGTATAGTTTTTTTGGCCTTTTCCCCCAGCATTGTCCCAGCCATATCCACGGCAGCAGGAAGAATTAAGTCCTCCACAATAGTATGGGGCTTGCCTGTCCTAACTACTCGGTAGCTCACCATAAAATAAACTTCTAGCCCCTTCTTATTAATGGTTTCTGTTTATACGTCTTACTACTTGAAAGTCGTCTTTATTCTCGCTCAAAAAACTCCCGTGGCTTATTTTTTAAATGATCAGGTTTCGTTTCTAAATGTCTGCGCAAGAGTGAAGATTTCCTATGAGAGAGTAACAGTTAAGGTGAATGGATGTTAATTGTTTGACTAGGCTACCTGTATTTGACATTGTGTTGTTATTTCACGGAACGCTAGATGGTTTCATTTTATTTTTGGCAGTGAAACGAGGCTACTCAGGCGAGAAAAAAACCTCACCCAAATGTATAGCCCCGTTAGAAAATATAAATGTACTGTTTGAAAATGTGAAAAGAAACAGAGAACAAACACCGTTTGGGAATACCTGCCCTAGACCCACTCCAATTTGCATACCGCCCCAACAGATCCACAGATGACGCAATCTCAATCACACTCCACACTGCCCTTTCTCACCTGGACAAAAGGAACACCTATGTGAGTGCTGTTCATTGACTACAGCTCACGTTCAACACCATAGTTCCCCGGGACTAAACACCTCCCTCTGTAACTGGATCCTGGACTTCCTGACGGGCCGCCCCCAGGTGGTAAGAGTAGGTAACATCGCATCTGCCACGCTGATCCTCAACACTGGGGCCCCTCAGGGGTGTGTACTTAGTTCCCTCCTGTACTCTCTGTTCAACCAGGACTGCATGGCCAAACACGACTCCAACACCATTATTACGTTTTCTGATGACACAACAGTGGTAGGCCGGATCACCGACAATGAGGAGACAGTCTATAGGGAGGAGGTCAGAGACCTGACAGTGTGGTGCCAGGACAACAACCTCTCCCTCAATGTGAGCAAGACAAAGGAGCATCGACGGGGCTGTAGTGGAGCAGGTTGAGAATTTCAAGTTCCTTGGTGTCCACATCCCCAATGAACTAACATGGTCCAAACATAATCAACACAGTCGTGAAGAGGGCATGACAAAACATATTCCCCCTCGGGAGACTGAAAAGATTTGGCATGGGCCCCCAGATCCTCAAAAGGTTCTACAGCTGCACCATCAAGAGCATCCTGACCGGTTTCTTCACCGCCTGGTATGGCAACTGCCCGGCATCGGACCGTAAGGCGCTACAGAGGGTAATGCGTACAGCCCAGTACATCTCTACCCCCAAGGCATAAGACTGCTGAACAATCAAACGGCCACCGGACTATTTACATTGACACCCCCATTTGTTTTGTACACTGCTGCTACTCACTGTTTATTATCTATGCATAGTCACATGTACAAATGACCTCAACTAACCTGTACCTCCGCACACTGACTCTGTACCGGTACCCCCTGTATATAGCCTCGTTATTGTTATTTGATTGTGTTACTTTTATCATTTTTTTTTACTTTGTTTGGTAAATATTTTCTTAACTTCTTGAACTGCACTGTTGGTTAAGGGCTTGTAGTAAGCATTTCAAGTTAAAGTCTGCACTTGTTGTATTTGGCGCATGTGACAAATAAAGTTTGATTTGATTTTAATTAGGAAATTCTGGGGTCCTATATTGACTAGGGTGACCAGTCGTTCCTGATTTCCGGGGACAATCCCACATTCTTGTGGCCTGTCCCCGACGAGAGCGGTCTCTGAAATTGTCCCTGATTTAGCCCTCAGAAAGAAAAAAGCAACTCTGAAGTTAAATTGAGGCAGATATTTCAATAATCAAACGCTGTATCCAATCATATTGCCATGTAAAAATGATGTCTATATCCCTGTTCCAAACTCATTTGCTCTTACGGTTACGCCGCAGACCTGTAATGAGAACGTTTGATCAGTCATACATTGTAACCACTGCATGAACAACTATGCCCATGGCTAGAAAGTGCATCCAACAGCATCGGCTACCCAACTTGAGTGATTGTAAAATTGCTAGCTAGGCAAAGATTAATAAGGAAACTGTGGATGGGTAGTTGATTTCTGTGTTATAAATAACACAAGTGTTTCAAAGGACAACGTGAAATGTATAGTTTAGTATATGTAGTTCCCTCCATGCCATTGTTTTTTTTTTGTTTTTTACACAGCTACACTGGTCATCTTAATTTTATATAGCAACTGTTTCTAATTGTCAACTCGAAATTCATGACAATCCCTGTATTAGGTTGCACATCAAAATATATTGAATCATGCATTCCTGCTTCCACTGCTTAGCTGAAATAACTTTTTTTAAATTCCTAAGTAACCTATGTATTGCACTTCTTAATGAAGGTCTATGATTGACTTAGGCTCACCACATTATGGGCTGGTGCCACCAACAAAGTTAGTGTCACCAGTGACAGCAGGGAGAAATTAGTTGGCTGTGCGCATGGTGCTGTGGGCTGGTTTGGATGGAATGCCAGGGCCGAATTGTAGTCCCTGTCCACCCCTGCTTTGCCCTACTTTCACCATAGTCATGATGCTGAGGCATGGTGAGGAGGAGAAGGAGTATCCCACAATGCCCTTGTCGGGGCCGGAGATGGATGCTGCCTGCTGCAGCTCGTGAGCTTCTGTTGAGCTGACGCTTGTTGATGCCGCCGCAGCTCGTGCTGCCATTTCCATTTCCGTCAGCTCGCACTAGTTGTTCGCGATCACCAGCGCGTGCTTGACGGTGCGGTGAACACCGGTCCCCGCTGCTTTGGATCCCTTCAACAACCACGACCATAAAAAGGACGGACACTGTCATCCAACGATACCCACCGTATACCGTCTCTGTCTCCCGGAGTAGACGGGGAGAGGGGGTCCAGTGCCGTCCGCAGCATGAGCATGGACCCCCTGGCCAAGCCCTGCCCGTCCCAGGTGGAGCACAACCCCGGGACCTTCAGCGGCCGACTGACCGCGCTGGAAGCGGCCGGGGATGACAGCGAGTCCGGCTGCGGCGAAGAGGAGGCCATGGGGGGCAGCGATACGTTCAGTAGCCTCGTCGAAATGGAGGTGGAGACGCTGGAGGAGAAATTGAAGGGTCTGGCTTTTAGGAAACAGATTTCGTATAGGTGAGTCAACGGTAGAAGGCTAGCCTTCAGGAATAAGGGCTAGACGTCATTTGGATAAAAACGAGGACTTAGACAAAAGAGAGGAAGATGGGATTATAGGACTGTAGATCTTTCTCTTCCCCATTTACATTCACTTGGGCTGTTGTTTGTTATTGACAAACATTGACAAAACATTGACAAAAACACAATGAACAGGACACACACACATCTATCTATCTATATATATCTATATATATATATATATATATATATATATATATATATATATATATATATATATATATATATATATATATATATATATATATATATATATATATATATATACAGAGAGATGTAGATATTTTGACAGCACACATATTTCCGACATAAGGTCCTCTGAAATACTGCATTATTACTATTATGGTAGACATTTACATTATTAAATTGTGTTAACTATCAGAGTAGGCTCTCTGACTGAACCAGCATAGGCTTTGGCACACCGACTTTCTGACCTAGTGTCCATCGTGTGTGTGCGCATTGTTGTATTTTCTGTGTGTTGTCGTGTGTGGGAGGGGAGAGGGGGTGAGCTCTATTGATTTGCAGACCGTGTGTGTGTGTTCGTGTGTGTGTGTGTGTTCTCTCGCCGTGATGTATGTATTCTCACGCCGTGTGTGTAGGGCAGGCTATTCTCCCGAATGCCAGCTTGGGTCGCCTGCTGAGACAGGTAGCTTCTGGGGTTGTGGAATTGGCTAATGCCCAACAACACCCAGAGGAAGCTATAGCTTTCGTACAGACGGTGTGTGTGTGTGTGTGTGTGTGTGTGTGTGTGTGTGTGTGTGTGTGTGTGTGTGTGTGTGTGTGTGTGTGTGTGTGTGTGTGTGTGTGTGCGTGCGTGCGTGCGTGCGTGCGTGTGTGTCTGTCTGCCTCTTGTATTGGAAAACGGTTTGCTTTGGAGGTCAAATCAATACCGTTTAATGATTTGTTTCCCTTTCGGTTTGAGTGGAGAGATGTTAACATCTTTAGTTTCTGTCTGTCTGTCTGTCTGTCTGTCTGTCTGTCTGTCTGTCTGTAATAGCCATAGTGAATGAATGCATCATAATTACATGCAGCTCCTGTGTCTGTTTGAAGTCCAAGCTCACCATGGTCTATGTGTGTGATTCAAAGAAACCTGAGAAATCATGCTGTTGAACATCAAAGGCTCTAAGTGTGTTTGTGTGTGTGTGTGTGTGTGTGTGTGTGTGTGTGTGTGTGTGTAAACAATGACTCCTTTCAGACCTGTAATAGGTATCTCCTTCACAGACAGACAGACAGACAGACAGACAGACAGACAGACAGACAGACAGACAGACAGATAGATAGATAGATAGATAGAGAAAAGTGAGAATAGAGAGAGTGTACTTAGTGTGTTGTATCCCCACATTGAGCTGACTCCTACTGGGTGAGTGATCACACAGGACTGTGTTCCCAGAAAGCACTCGGTCCTTTCATCTATTCTGAGACGTCTCTGTCTGCTACGCATAAATTTCGCCCTCAGACAGCCAGCGTGTGTGTGTACAGTATGTATGTGTGTACAGTATGTGTGTGTGTGTGCAGTGGTCAAAAAAAAACAACTAATTGTCATACTTGAAGCACAGTAAAGATACCTTAATATAAAATAACTCAAGTAAAAGTGAAAGTCACCCAGTAAAATACTACCTGAGTAAAAGTTTTTGGTTTTAAATATACTGAAGTATCAAAACTAAATTTATACGTAATAAAAAAGTCCTTATAATACGCAAACCAGATGGCATCATTTTCTTGTTTTTAATTTATTTACGGATAGTCAGGGCCGCACTCCAACACTCAGACATCATTTACCCCAAAAAGTGTCTTTAATGAGTCTGCCAGATCGGCGGCAGTAGGGATGACCAGGGATGTTCTTTTGGTAAGTGTGTGAATTGGACTGTTTTCATCACCTGCTAAGCATTCAAAATGGAGTGAGTACTTTTAGGTGTCTGGTGAAAATATATGGAGTAAAAAGTACATGATTGTATTTAGGAATGTAGAGAATTTCAAGTACATTTAGTCAAAAATATAAATAGTAAAGTAAAGTACAGATACCCAAAACAACTGCTTATGTCGTACATTAAAATATTTTTACTTAAGTACTTTACACCACTGTGTGTGTGTGTGTACGAGAGAGAATAGAGCATTGTGTCATGCACCTTTATGTGAAATACTGTGACATTACCGTTTCACTCACAACACTCTTCAACTGACTCTCACTGAATCTGACTCAATTTAACTGTATCCGCCATAGAAACTCTGAAAATTAGTCCACTGTGTGTGTGTCTGTGAGTGAATGCGTATTAGCAAGTGTGTTTGCGCATGTGTGTGTGTGTGTACGCAAGTGTGTGTTTGCGTGCGTTCGCTTGTCTGTGTTATATGTGGGGTAGCCTATCTCCCAGAGGGAGACGTTCAAAGCCTTTCTCTCTCATGTGGGATAAAATCGTTTTCATTTCATCTCCCAATTAGAGATGGTGATGATCCCCAACCAGGACACCAAACAACAGAGAGAAGATTAACAACCACACAGAGAGAAACGGAACAAGATGCAATAACATCAACTCTGATATCTGGGCCCTCATCCACAAAGCGTCTCAGAGTAGGAGTGCTGTTCTAGGATCAGTTCTGCCTTTTAGGTCACAATGAATAAGATTATATGGACAGATCCGAGATGAGATCAGCACTCCTACTCTGAGACGCTTTCTGGATTCGGTTCCCTGATCGCAGTCCCTGCCTGCAGTAACTGAAGGAAGCATTGAACTGACCAGAACAGACAGACGCTGACAGCAAAATTGGTTTCGGTCCAAATCCGGCCCAGAATTGGGCAAGGTCTGTTTGCCATGAAAAGGCCACAACATCCATTACCCAGACTCAAATATTGGCGTAAAACTCCACAGCAGGCCTTTATGGGTTTCCAGTAATCAGTTATCACAGTGTGAGAGGAGAGCGCTCAGCCTGGAACTTGGCCTCAGAAAGAGACTTGGGCTTTTTTGAACAGCCAATCAGAGTCCTAATTGTAGAGTTGTTCAAGATGATACATTTTCTCATCCTCCCGACCGAAACCGGTGAACAGTTCAACATGCATATTCATGGGTTTCTTTTCCTGACAAACTCCGATGGAAAGAGGTTCATAGACCTTTTCTTGTTTGGACAAAAGACAATCCCCCGTTTCCTCTCCTTCGTCCTTTCTCCTCCGTGACCGCTGGGAAACTGGGGTCGGGTGGTCGAGGAGTGTGTCAATTCGTTAGTAGGCGAACGGAAGACGGCCCTCTCCTCCTCGATAGCCTCCTTTTGGCGAGGAAGCACAAGTGCATCCTACCGCGGAAGAGTCTCGATATCTGCCACAACCCCTTAGAATCAGATGTAGCGTTGTCGGAGGAGAAAAGCACGGAGCACATTTAAAAACAACATGCGACTTATCCTTTTATCTTGTAAAATGTCTTGCACAACTTACGTCATTGATTTTGATCACTTAACACATTTATTTTGGGATCCGCCCCTGTAAACGTCTGAGGATGAGGCTTTTACCGGTCATAGTCTTCAAGAATGATGGGTATATCTCATAGAAGTCCAAAAATGGATATAGCAACTAAGGATTCTAGCTTTAACTTTGCACTTGGCCTGTTAGTGGATGTCCTTGGGAAGAGCCTGGGCCTGGTAGTGGTTGTCTATGGGAAATACAACACAAAATGTTGTCATTATTCAAGGCTGACTCTGAGCTATAAACCCCCCCCTCTCTCTCTCTTTCTTATTTCTCTCTGGGCTGTACAACAGGGAGGAAGTACATCCCCTCCGTTTCCTCTCTAACTTATTCATGTGCCACAGAGACAGCGGGCTGTTGACGCCATCGTTATATACAGATGAATACATAATGATAACACACTGAACGGCTGTCTCTGCAGCAGAGAGAGGGCTTACAACTGTCTGCTTCTATCTGGCCTGTTTCAATGATCCCCCTTGTCTCCTCTCTCTGTCTGTCTGTCTGTCTGTCTGTCTGTCTGTCTGTCTGTCTGTCTGTCTGTCTGTCTGTCTGTCTGTCTGTCTCTCTCTCTCTCTCTCTCTCTCTCTCTCTCTCTCTCTCTCTCTCTCTCTCTCTCTCTCTCTCTCTCTCTCTCTCTCTCTCTCTCTCTCTCACTCTCTCTCTCTCTCTCTCTCTCTCTCTCTCTGTCCTTCTGTCCCTTCATTCAGTGACTTCTCGTGTATTTCTCAAGCAGGCAGAAGGCATAGGGAGCAACCAGACGGACAAGACAGACAAACAGGGGCTCAAAGATCAGGGCCCAGGGGGTGACCCCTTTAAATAAACCCTTTGATTACAAAGGGAGAGGAGGAGTTGATCATTCTCTGTGCTTTGGTTTGGTGCAAGGAGGTGGACAGCTGCTGAGTTTCTGGAGTTTTGACAGCTGGTGAATGTGGCAAAGGCATTGGAGCGGTGTGTGTTTGAGCTGCATGTGTGGGATGGTTGGGGGTTCTGTGTGTGTAGGGGTTTTAATCATGAATCTGTGAATCGCACGCATGCGTACACACACACACACACACACACACACACACACACACACACACACACACACACACACACACACACACACACACACACACACACACACACACACACACACACACACACACACACACACACACACACACACACTAAGACAATATTAGTGTGACACATCCTCCTCCATGTGGGTTGTAATACCCGGTCCTGGTTTTCTGACACTAAGATATGTGTGAGGTGTGTGTGAAAGGTGTGTGTGTGTGTGTGTATGTGTGTGTGCATGTGATAGGTGTGTGTGTGTGTGTGTGTGCATGCCAGTGTTTTATTTGATTGGAGTGCGTAGGTAACCGTCAGTCTTAATCTGTGTGGCGAGGAGAGGAATGGGGTGATGTCTGTTTTAGGAGTAGAGGACAGATTATTCCTTTAAAAGGTCTCTCTGTCTCCTGGCATTTTCCAGAGCAGAGCAGCGCTGAGGTTGGGGCTGGCGGCTGGTGTTTTTCTCCCATAATGCAGAGTGATGAGGCATTAAGGGGATTGGATGTTCAGGCTGCGTGGAGTCAGTCTCTCCTTATTTGGTGTCTGACTGGCTGTAAGAGGCTTTTCCTGCTGCCTGGCTCCTGCCCCCCCCCAACATCACATCACCCAGCACCAGGCAGACCAGGCTGAGGGGCCCTACTACAGCCCCAAGCTTCAGCAGGATTCACTTGGCCCCAGAGTGGATGGCTGAACAGGAACAGGTGTGGTGTGTGCCTGTTAAACCTGCTGTTTTTCCAGTCAGAGCTCTCTGCCTAGACAAATACACCCCCCCCCCTCTCGCTCTCTCTCGGGCCTGTCCAGTCCATCTGGCGGTGCCACAGTCAGCCCAACTGAGCTGAGAGTGACTCCATCACTGTGACACACGTCTGGCTGAGAGAGGAAGAGAGGGAGAGGAGAGAGAATGGAGAGAGGGAGGGAGAGAGAGAATGGAGAGAGGAAGGCAGGGAGAGAAAGAGAGGGGGGCAGAGAGAGAAAGAGAGGGAGAGGAGAGAGAATGGAGAGAGGGAGAGGAGAGAGAATGGAGAAAGAGAAAGAGAGGGAGAAGAGAGAGAATGGAGAGAGAGAGGCAGAGACAGAAATAGAGGGAGAGGAGAGTGAATGGAGAGACGGAGGCAGAGAGAGGAAGAGAGGGAGGCAGAGAGAGAAAGAGAGGGAGGCAGAGAGAGAATGGAGAGAGGGAGGCAGAGAGAGAAAGAGAGGGAGACAAAGAGAGAAAGAGAGGGAGAGGAAAGTGAATGGAGAGGGAGAGGTGAGAGAATGGAAAGAGGGAGAGGAGAGAGAAAGAGAGGGAGAGGAGAGAAAATGGAGAGAAGGAGAGGAGAGAGAATGGAGAGAGGGAGGCAGAGAGAGAAAGATAGGGGGGGAGGAGAGAGAATGGAGAGAGGGAGGCAGAGAGAGAAAGAGAGGGAGAGGAGAGAGAATGGAGAGAGGGAGAGTGGAGAGAATGGAGAAAGGGAGAGGAGAGAGAAAGAGAGGACGAGGAGAGAGAATTGAGAGACGGAGGCAGAGAGAGAATTGAGAGAGGGAGGCAGAGAGAGAGAGATGGAGAGGAGAGAGGCAGAGAGTGAAAGATAGGGAGAGGAGAGTGAATGGAGAGAGGGAGGCAGAGAGAGAAAGAGAGGGAGGCAGGGAGAGAAAGGGAGGGAGGCAAAGAGAGAAAGAGAGGGAGAGGAAAGAGAATGGAGAGGGAGAGAGGAGAGAATGGAAAGAGGGAGAGGAGAGAGAAAGAGAGGGAGGCAGAGAGAGAATGGAGAGAGGGAGGCAGAGAGAGAAAGAGAGGGAGACAAAGAGAGAAAGAGAGGGAGAGGAAAGGGAATGGAGAGGGAGAGGTGAGAGAATGGAAAGAGGGAGAGGAGAGAGAAAGAGAGGGAGAGGAGAGAGAATGGAGAGAAGGAGAGGAGAGAGAATGGAGAGAGGGAGGCAGAGAGAGAAAGATAGGGGGAGGAGAGAGAATGGAGAGAGGGAGGCAGAGAGAGAAAGAGAGGGAGAGGAGAGAGAAAGAGAGGGAGGCAGAGAGAGAAAGGGAGGGAGGCAAAGAGAGAAAGAGAGGGAGAGGAAAGAGAATGGAGAGGGAGAGGTGAGAGAATGGAAAGAGGGAGAGGAGAGAGAAGGAGAGGGAGGCAGAGAGAGAATGGAGAGAGGGAGAGGAGAGAGAATGGAGAGAGAGAAAGAGAGGGAGAAGAGAGAGAATGGAGAGAGAGAGGCAGAGACAGAAATAGAGGGAGAGGAGAGTGAATGGAGAGACGGAGGCAGAGAGAG